>NC_058085.1:130783601-130898179 GCF_014858855.1 Bufo gargarizans
AGCGGACACCTGAACGCTGCAAGCAGCATTCGGGTGTCCGCCTGGCCGTGCGGAGGCGAGCGGATCCGTTCCGACTTATAATGGAAGTCAATGGGGACGGATCCGCTTGAAGATGACACCATATGGCTCAATCTTCAAGCGGATCCGTCCCCCATTGACTTTCAATGTAAAGTCTGAACGGATCCGCTCAGGCTACTTTCACACTTAGAAAATTTTTCTAAGTTATAATGCAGACGGGCCCGTTCTGAACGGAGCCACCGTCCGCATTAATATGAGCGGATCCGTTCAGAACGGATCCGCCCGAACGCTAGTGTGAAAGTAGCCTTACAGTTTTGAGCCGCAAAATCCAATAATTTTACACAATCTGTGCAACGTGGCACATGTTGGCATCTGCTCTGAATAGCCGAGGAGAAGCATGAGGCATCTATCTCATGCAGTAGTGATCACCACCTAGTGGTCCAAATATAAACTGCAGGAGAGTTGGTATGTAATGATTAGACAGTATTGTAGTCGTTTTATGAGGGAGGTTGACGGCTGCAAAACCTACCGACAAGATGTTTGCGGACATGCGCCATTGTGTAGAATTTCTTCTCGCAGATCTCGCAGGAGAATTTCTTTTCAGCGTAGCCATGGACGATCTTTATGTGCTCGTGGAGAGACCAGAGCTTCTTAAAAGTCTTGTTGCATGTAATGCACTGTGGAGAAGAGGGCAGAAGTGAAGGAATGCAGCTCCCGGACTGTCCCATATTCATCGATGAGTACAGAGGAAAGCAACAACATTCATATCAACGGCAACATCTCGACATCCAGCCCGCGCCTCAAGATCTAATGTGAAGCTCCATTTTACAATTTAGCTCTGGTTATGAACTAGGCAATTACACAGTACCCCATCTTTATTATACATATTATATACACATTATGATTGCATTTCACTAATTTTTGGCTAAAAATCAAAATTTTCAATTGGCTTTTATTGAAAATATTGAGCTGTTGTGTCATAAAGGATTAACTGTTTTTCTAACTGTGTGACTGGTACTTTCACTTTGTGATGGTCATCTAATAAAAGGCTACTTTCACACTTGCGTTCGGGGCTCTGCTTGTGAGTTCCGTTTGAAGGCTCTCACAAGCGGCCCCGAACGCATCCGTACGGCCCCAATGCATTCTGAGTGGATGCGGATCCGCTCAGAATGCCTCAGTCTGGCACCGTTTGTCCTCCGCTCAGCAGGCGGACACCCGAACGCTGCTTGCAGTGTTCGGGTGTCCGCCTGGCCGTGCGGAGGCAAACGGATCCGTCCAGACTTACAATGTAAGTCAATGGGGAGGGATTCGTTTAAAGTTGACACAATATGGCTCAATTTTAAATGGATCTGTCCCCCATTGACTTTCAATGTAAAGTCTGGACGGATCCGTCTGAGCAACTTTCACACTTAGAATTTTTTCTAAACTATAATGCAGACGGATCCGTTCTAAACGGATCCCATCGTCTGCATTATAGGAGCGGATCCGTCTGTGCAGACACCAGACGGATCCGCTCTGAACGCAAGTGTGAAAGTAACCTTACCTCTACTGAGAGATCATAAACACTTATTTAAGCTACATTCTGTAAGATAAGGACTGAGCTATACAGAGTGCTTAGCCTTAGGAGGTCAGAGAGCAGAGATAAGGAGCCCATCAGCTCCCTGTCTGATGGAAAAGACAAAAAACCCATAGGTTGCTATTATAGCATCCATCTCGCTATATACACAAAAAAGAATACCATATTTTTAATAAAGACCAATTGAAAAAATGATTTTTAGCTCAAAATAAGTACAATGCAGTATCAAAAATAATTTGTCCCCAACGATGTACATAGCCTTTAAGGGCAAGTTCACACACACAGTTTTTATGGCAATTGTGTGAGCTAAAACAAGAAGAGGGATGGAAGAGAATGAACACATAAAGGGAAGACTTAAAGGGAACCCGTCATCAACTTTATGCTGCCCATACTAACAGCAGCATAAAGTAGAGACAGGTGAGTTGATTTCAGCGGTCTGTCATTTAAAAGTTAAAAGTAAGTGGTTGCCAAAAACATCACAATCATTGCAGACAGGGCCTGGAAAGAGAGTCCCGGCCACCTGAGAAGAGTCATGGTTATTCATAAATTCTTGCTCCCCCTGCTGAGGATTGTCAGTCTTCTACCTAGTTTTCTCCCTTTGTCTCTAGGAGAGAACTGCCAACCATCAGCAGATGGACGGGGAGAGCAGGAGATTAGGAATAACCATGACTCTTCTCAGGTAGATGTGACTCTTTTCAAGGCCTGAGCTGCAATGATTGTGATGCTGGTTCACAGCCTTTTAGTTCATGAGTGACACATTGCTGAAATCAGCATTTCTGTCACTATTTTATGCTGCCCTCAGTGAGGTCAGCAAAATAAAATTGATGACAGGTTCCCTTTAAAGGGAATAAGTCCGCTCCGAAACACCCACCAAACTAGCGCAAGCAGTTGGCTCCTACAAACCAGCAGAAAATGCACAGAGGACTCCTCCTTGAGTCCTCTCCGTTACATGCATGAGCTCAGGAGTCCTTTCAATGCATTTTACAGCCTGTTTGGGAGCACAGTGTTGGCATGTACAAAGAAAAAAACCATGATTGGACTATTCACTACTTTCACTAGTTTGGGGGGCGATTCCCTTTAATACTTCTTTCCTCTAGAAGTATTTATAGCTTTGGCTCAAAAAGCTGCCACAGAAAACCTGTGTGTGAACCTGCTCAAAATGTCTTTCTTCTGTAAAAGGCACTAAGTATAGCTTTATGAATCAGAAGAGGTATTCTCATCTCAGACATTAGTGGAATATCCATAGGCTAAACCTCTGACAGGTGCATGCCCCACCCATGTCCAGAGTGGGGGGCTGTCGCATCCAGGCATTCTGTGTTTTCATTTCTACACTATGGACACTTTGTACTTGTTAAGTTTCCTTGAAAAGAAACTGATCACAATGTGTCCCCCTGGTGAGACCTCCAGAGATCAGCTGCTATCCATGCAGCGCCACCACAGGAAAAACTAGGTATTACATACTGTCTATTCAAATCAATGGTGTGTCTGTAAAAAGCAGGACTGAACAGGTCCTCCAGAGAAAGACGCTCTCTGTAACTCCCTTCGACTCTGGTCAACAGGACCCCCAACCCCTCTATTAACCCAGAATTCACTGTATATGACAATAGTTTTTCTCTACTTTGGACGGTTGTGCCACCTAGGCAATTTATGGCATACTGGTAGGGTATGCCGTATATGTGCGATAGGTGCAGGTCCCACCTCTGGCCAGCGCTCAGCTATTTTCAGTAGTTCCATGGCACTGAATGGAAAAAGCTGCGCATGAACAGCACACACTGCATTCACAGCGAGGGCCTGTTCCTGACACAGAAGCGAGCTGCAGAGATGTGACGCGCAGCTATCGGACATTTACGACATGTCCTACTGATAAATCATATCCTGATACTGAGCCGATCACTGAACCCTAGGTCCTCTGCTCTGAGGCAGCACTACTAGGCATTGAGTCTGGTTTGATACTGATATTTATGTGGACAGATTCTCTTCAGGTTCATGGGTTGGGGGGGTCCATTGGGGACCCTCAAGTATTAACCAAAGCGAAGATCGACAACACAGTGTTTCTTGCTCTGGAGGACCTAGCATGTTCCTGAATTAGATAGACATAAGTGAACTGTGGGAAATTAAAAGCTTGCTGTCAGGCTCCAACACAAACTATAGGTGATCACTTGGGGTTTCCACACGTGGTAAGCTAGTGAACCCAGGTTATTATAAGGGGGCCCCTCAAAAAAAGGGGATATCCAAAGCAGATAACCTTCTTAAAGGACCGGGACACGCACACCGCTGCAGTCAATGACTGGTCACAGAAGTGATGTGTCCCCAGCAGTGACATACCGATTGGGTGGGGACACGTTACCACTGAGATGAGTTACTGGATGCAGCAGTGCACATGTCTCCATCTGTGCAAGAAGCTTACATGTGGGGGACGGAAGGGCTGTGAACAGAGGTTGGTACCTCGGGAGCTGGAACTCAGCAGCTGACAGCAGGTAAGTATAGTTCTCGTTGCAGATCTGGCAGGGTAGGGGTGAAACAAAAATAAAAATAAAAAAATTAACCCCTTGTGCCAAATTATTCTTTATTTTTATATATTCGATTTATAAATCTATTGATATATTTTTTAAATGGACCAGTGGACTATAAGAATTGAGAATACTGGTGTTTTAGTCCAACATTCCTCCTCACAATGATGTGCTCATGCAACATCCCTATTATGGCTTATGGACGTAAGGCCCTGTCTATGAGCCAGGACGGAGAGCCACTCAAGAGGAGCAAACATGGCATGGTGGTGCCACCTGCAGGATATGTTGGTGTACTACAAGTCAGTACATTAGCAACAATTATGAATGTGTTCTGCACAGAATCCATTGTATTTGGATAAAAACTGGCCCAGATTCACTTATCTTAAAGATGGTGTAGACTTGCACAGGCTGTCCAGACCTCGGGCTGGGTGATCAATCTGGTGCAAGGATAGACATTTTTCTCTGGCTCTATACAGTCTCTCGGATGGATCATTTTGAGATTTTTACACCAACACTGAGGTTTGCACATTTTAGGTCCGACTCCTACCCTGTGAAGCTCTGCCCCTTTGCACTAAGACTTTCCACCCCTTTATTGAGCATGTTGTCGCAAGACTTTATCAATTTCTTAAAGGGAACCTGTCACAGGGATTTTGGGTATAGAGCTGAGGACATGGGTTGCTAAATGGCCGCTAGCACATCGGCAATACCCAGTCCCCATAGCTCTGTGTGCTTTTATTGTGTAAAAAACCTGGTTTGATACATATGCAAATTAACCTGAGATGAGTCCTGTAGGTGAGATGAGTCAGGGACAGGACTCATCTCAGGTTAATTTGCATATGTATCAAATCGTTTTTTTGACACAATAAAAGCACACAGAGCTATGGGGACTGGGTATTGCCGATGTGCTAGCGGCCATCTAGCAACCCATGTCCTCAGCTCTGTACACAAAATCCCGGTGACAGGTTCCCTTTAAGTTATTTATGAAGTAATAACTTCAGCTCATCGGAGCCAATACATTCTAATACTGTACGGAGCGCTCGCTCTATACAGTATTGAAACAAAGTTTTATGCAAATCGCACAAGTAGATTCGCACATCCGTAGCCACTGCTATCCATGGGCCAAGTCTTTCATCAGGTTTGGATTACATCAGCGCCTCTTCCTCTGCACGGATTTCAGTCTTCATTGAATCCTAAGGTTCCAGAGCCCAGGCAGCATGGCAAGCAGCAGCTGACCATCCCTAAAGTCCAAAAGGTTGCAGTGCATGGTGCACAACCTTCTCACCTAATATCTCTGCTTACAATCAGTCCTGCCTATGAGACACTTCTTTAAATGTGAGAAATCCCAGGGAACCCCTTTAAAGTACTGACTGATCAAAACATACCACACCACGGAGTTGTTGGATTACAATGAAACTTTGTGTGAATGTAATGATGAATTATGTAAGCGATTACAATGTTCAAGTAAAAGGAAAAGTTTATTGGGGGTAACTGTACAATTAAAAGGCCACGTCTAGCCTTGGTACAAAATGACATATGGATGGGCATGGAGTAGGGCTGAAACGATTCATCGATTGGATAGAGTAATTAGACAAAAAAAAAAATGCAAATTTTTTCCATCGAGGATTCATTTGTGTCACGTGACCACGGAGCGAGAGTGAAGCGCTTGTTATTACTTACCGCTCCGTGGTCATCCGAAGGCCCGCACCACGCTGCACTGGATCCTGACACATCGTCATGTCATAGTGCACGTAAACACGCACTATGACCCGACGCTGATTGACGTCTGGATGCAGTGCAGCGTGCAGAGAAAAAGAGGAAGGAGCTGTGGAGCGGCGCCCCTACAGGAAAGGTAAGTATTTTATTTCACTGGCGGAGGGGCTGATCTGATGGCCCCGGGGGACGCGGAGGGGCTGATCTGATGGCCCCGGGGGACGCGGAGGGGCTGATCTGATGGCCCCGGGGGACGCGGAGGGGCTGATCTGATGGCACCGGGGGACGCGGAGGGGCTGATCTGATGGCACCGGGGGACGCGGAGGGGCTGATCTGATGGCACCGGGGGACGCGGAGGGGCTGATCTGATGACAATACCCAGTGTCTAATGAGACCACACCTGTAAAAACTTACATATCAGCCTGAGACCTAACTGCATGGAGAGTTTGCAGCAATCTTACATTTCCATCTGGGTATATTACATATGAACAGCAAAAGTTGTACTCTTAAACTTGCCAACAAGCGTCCTATTACAAAGATCCCGCAGGAATAAGCTAATGGTTTCTCTCTGCCATGTATCCACCCCCTTTCTCAGGGACTATGGCATTACATAAATCTCCTCTCAGCAGAGGCTGAAATAAAAGTGATAGGAATGTGTTCTGCTACGTATTCCTAAAGGACATCTGTTATCGAGTTTATGCTGCCACATCCATGACGCTGTAGTGTAAACTGCGCCAAGAAGGCACATGTCCCTTCTTGATGCGGTTTAGAAAACCAATCGGCAATCATCCCCAGCTGTACATACAGTGGCGTGGATTCCCACTGAAAACAAAAGAAGACAGTTCAGCACAGATTTTGGCACCAAAAATCAAGCAGATAATTAACGATCCCTTAAAGGGAAAGGCCGAACCCCAAAGTGCTTAACATAAAAAAGCCACTTGCCTATTCCTCCGATACTCTGTTCTAGCACTGAGGGTGCTTCCAGTTCCCTGTGGGCCAGATGTGTCACGACCCGTGCACAGCTGCAGCCATTCACTGTCTCCAAGTGTTGCCTAACCAGTGAACGGCTGCAGTGGTACCTGTAAAGAGGGATGCGATGTCATAATTTCAGTCCACAGGAGACTGAAAGCAGCAAGACTGGGACATGAGGCTCTGGAAAGGAGTGCTAGAGAATAGATAAGTGGATTTTAATTTCTTTAATGCCAAGTACTCTCAGGGACATGATCAAAATAGCTCTGGAGTTCTGACAACTCCTTTAAGGAGGCCACACACATTAGATGCAAGCTGGGCAAATCTGGCAACGGTATCACGGCCGAGCAATCATCTAATGTGTTTTGGGGTGTCTCGACTTGGCCCTGAAGATCGTGCTGGAGGAAAGAACAATAGGGTATGACATGCCTGACCATTGGGAGATCAGCAATGTCTCCTTCTGAAAACACATGCTTGGCTGGGCATCTTCAGATTTAGGTTCCCTGTTGCACCGCCATATGGAAAAATACAAATATTGTCCTGTAAGAAGCTTATAAAGGGGTGGTCTGGTGCCGAGAACAAATGTAAAAAATCCTATTAGGGAGCCTTAAAGGGAACCTGTCACCGGGATTTGTGTATAGAGCTGAGAACATGGGTTGCTAGATGGCCGCTAGCACATCCGCAATACCCAGTGCCCATAGCTCTGTGTGCTTTTATTGTGGGGAAAAAAAAAAAAAAGATTTGAGCCATATGCAAATTAACCTGAGATGAGTGCTGTCCCTGAGATGAGTCCAGCATGAAGGAGCCCAGCAGCGCCCTGCATGTGCTAGCTCGCACATCACAAGATTACAGCGCTCTGGCTGTCTGACGTCGGGGAGCAAGGAGGAGATTCTGAGGATGCGGGGCGGGGCGGTGCTGGGCTCCTTCACACTGGACTCATCTCAAGGACAGCACTCATCTCAGGTTAATTTGCATATGTATAAAAACGTTTTTTTTTTTTTACACAATAAAAGCACACATAGCTATGGGGACTGGGTATTGCGGATGTGCTAGTGGCCATCTAGCAACCCATGTCCTCAGCTCTATACACAAAATCCCTGTGACAAGTTCCCTTTAAGTTATTAGTCAGACTGGAGAGCAGATACTCTACAGCAAAACACTGTATCTGGAAAGTCCCTGAAAGAAACAGTGTAATGCTTCGTATCCCCTGTGGTGGCGCTGGGTAACTAGGGGGCGGTCCAGACTACACGGCTCTGCCTTCTGCAGTCTCCTAGTATACTAGACATTTGCTGCAGCTTCCACCGCCACTTGTGAGAAGTCACATAAGATCATGAAATGATGAGCTGTTTCAACAAGAATAAATGCAAATGAATAGCCCGGTGACCACCCACAGCAGTCCCCGGAAGCCATTACTCACCATCTTTTTGGCCATATTACAGGTACCCTGTTTGAAGGAAAGAAGTTTTACATATGCGGCCGTGGGAATGACCAAAACATAAACACGTCTGTGCTGAGGGTTAGTGTGACATATGTACATGGGCCATGCCTACAGAAACATCTTCTCTAAATAGGACCAATGTGTGGCTCTCCAGCTGTAGCAGAACTAAGAACTACTATTCCCAGCAAGCCTTGCTGCGACAACTGGAAAGCCACAGGTTGGAGACCACTGGTCTAAATCGGGGATCAGCAACCTTCGGCACTCCAGCTGCTGTGCAAGTACAACTCCCAGCATGCACACATGATTGGCTGTTCTTCTTACTCCCACATAAGTGAATGAAGCATGCTGGGAGCTGTAGTTTCCGAGCAGCTGGAGTGCCGGAGGCTGCTGATCCCTGCTCTAGATGGTCATAAATGGGTATATTTTGAAAGGGTTCTACAAGATTAGAAATCAAACTTGTCTAGGAGCCCAAAGCGGTAATTCAGTCCAGAGTGAAGATGCACAAACACATGCAAACACTGGACTTGGGGCAATGCATCTATTTCAAGGGGTTGTCCACATTTCTAAATAAATTAAAATGGAAAAAAAGGAAATGCTATACAATGCAAAGAAATTATATATATATATATATATATATATATATATATATATATATATATATATATAAATAATCCACACGACTCGTCTCACCACTTCAATGCAGCCAATCAGTGGCCTCAGCAGTCACGTGTTAACAGCCATGATGCCACATAACCACTGAGGCCACTGATTGGTTGCAGGGATCACATGCTGAACTGGATCAGCAGGTGAGGTAAATAGTATATTTCTTTTTATATATCATTTGCTGTTTTTTTTTAAAATCATTTTTAGATGCTGGATAACCACTTTTAATGTCAAAATCTAGCACAGCAATAAATAAAGAGTAATCTCCAAATTCTCCACTTGCAGTGTATGTCAAACCTTTGAACATCACTTATATTTAGAATGAATCTACATAGAAAGTTAAGTATCGTTGTAAATACACAATACTACTTATAGTGGTCGTGGCCTATGCTATACCCCAGAGCTGCGTTCACAGTTCCGCTGGTTGTCACTGCAAACGGCCAATAATAAGCGGACCCTAATAATGCATATGTTCCTACCTAACCTGAATGCGTTCTGTCTGGTGTAAAGTGACTAAAGCAAGCTCTGCATAGACCTTGTGCCAGGAAGGAATGCTGAGAGAGGTGAGCACCGAAGCCAGCAGAATTATGAATGCAGCTCTGGACTGGTACAGTCAGGTCTATAAATATTGGGACATCAACACAATTCTAACATTTTTGGCTCTATACACCACCACAGTGGATTTGAAATGAAACAAACAAGATGTGGTTTAACTGCAGACTGTCAGCTTTAATTTTAGGATATTTACATTCAAATCAGGTGCAGGAATTACAACAGTTTGCATATGTGCCTCCCACTTGTTAAGGGACCAAAAGTAATGGGACAATTGGCTTCTCGGCTGTTCCATGGCCAGGTGTGTGTTATTCCCTCATTATCCCAATTACAATAAGCAGATAAAAGGTCCAGAGTTAATTTCAAGTGTGCTATTTGCATTTGGAATCTGTTGCTGTCAACTCGCAAGATGAGATCCAAAGAGCTGTCACTATCAGTGAAGCAAGCCATCATTACTGTTTGGAACATTCTTAGGGCTCTTTCACACTTGCGTTGTTCTTTTCCGGCATAGAGTTCCGTCGTCGGGGCTCTATGCCGGAAAAATCCTGATCAGGATTATCCCCATGCATTCTGAATGGAGAAAAATACGTTCAGGATGCATCAGGATGTCTTCAGTTCAGGACCGGAATGTTTTTTGGCCGGAGAAAATACCGCAGCATGCTGCACTTTTTGCTCCGGCTAAAAATCCTGAACACTTGCCGCAAGGCCGGATCCGGAATTAATGCCCATTGAAAGGCATTAATCCGGATCCGGCCTTAAGCCGCATTACGGGATCCGACGTTTAGCTTTTTCTGAATGGTTACCATGGCTGCCGGGACGCTAAAGTCCTGTTTGCCATGGTAAAGTGTAGTGGGGAGCAGTATACTTACCGTCCGTGCGGCTCCCGGGGAGCTTCAGAGTGACGTCAGGGCGCCCCACGCGCATGGATGACGTGATCGCATGGACACGTCATCCATGTGCATGGGGCGCTCTGACGTCATTCTGGAGCGCCCCGGGAGCCGCATGGACGGTAAGGATGCCGCTCCCCCGCTCCCCACTACTACTATGGCAACCAGGACTTTAATAGCGTCCTGGCTGCCATAGTAACACTAAACGCATTTTGAAGACGGATCCGTCTTCAAATGCTTTCAGTTCACTTGCGTTTTTCCGGATCCGGCGTGTAATTTCGGCAAATGGAGTACACGACAGATCCGGACAACGCAAGTGTGAAAGAGCCCTTAAAAACAAGGAACGCACCAGTGAGCTCAGCAACACTAAAAGACCCGGAAGACCACAGAAAACAACTGTGGTGGATGACCGAAGAATTCTTTCCCTGGTGAAGAAAACACCCTTTACAACAGTTGGCCAGATCAAGAACACTCTCCAGGAGGTAGGTTCATGTGTGACAAAGTCAACAATCAAGAGAAGACTTCACCAGAGTGAATACAGAGGGTTCACCACAAGATGTAAACCATTGGTGAGCCTCAAAAACAGGGAGGCCAGATTAGAGTTTGCCAAACGACATCTAAAAAAGCCTTCACAGTTCTGGAACAACATCCTATTGACAGATGAGACCAAGATCAACTTGTACCAGAGTAATGGGAAGAGAAGAGTATGGAGAAGGAAAGGAACTGCTCATGATCCTAAGCATACCACCTCATCAGTGAAGCATGGTGGTGGTAGTGTCATGGCGTGGGCATGTATGGCTGTCAATGGAACTGGTTCTCTTGTATTTATTGATGTGACTGCTGACAAAAACAGCAGGATGAATTCTGAAGTGTTTCGAGCAATATTATCTGCTCATATTCATCCAAATGCTTCAGAACTCATTGGACGGCGCTTCACAGTGCAGATGGACAATGACCCAAAACATACTGCAAAAGCAACCAAACAGTTTTTTAAGGGAAAGAAGTGGAATGTTATGCAATGGCCAAGTCAATCCCCTGACCTGAATCCGATTGAGCATGCATTTCACTTGCTGAAGACAAAACTGAAGGGAAAATGCCCCAAGAACAATCAGGAACTGAAGACAGTTGCAGTAGAGGCCTGGCAGAGCATCACCAGGGATAAAACCCAGCGTCTGGTGATGTCTATGCGTTCCAGACTTCAGGCTGTAATTGACTGCAAAGGATTTGCAACCAAGTATTAAAAAGTGAAAGTTTGAGTTATGATTATTATTCTGTCCCATTACTTTTGGTTCCTTAACAAGTGGGAGGCACATATGCGGACTGTTGTAATTCCTACACCGTTCACCTGATTTGGATGTAAAACCCTCAAATTAAAGCGGACAGTCTGCAGTTAAAGCACATCTTGTTCGTATCATTTCAAATCCATTGTGGTGGTGTACAGAGCCAAAAATCTTAGAATTGTGTCGATGTCCCAATATTTATGGACCTGATTGTATATAATGTATCTACAGAGTTTTTCAACTTTTAATGTAGATTAGTAGTTTTATTTTATATATGAACTGTAAAATAGCTGACACCCACTTTTGGCTAATTTTTTTACATTTTGAAAGTGTATACTGGAAGTACTTCTTAGGGCTCTTTCACACTTGCGTTCTTTTCTTCCGGCATAGAGTTCCTTCGTCGGGGCTCTATGCCGGAAGAATCAGTTTTATCCTAATGCATTCTGAATGGAGAGAAATCTGTTCAGGATCCATCAGGATGTCTTCAGTTCCGGACGGAACGTTTTTTGGCCGGAGAAAATACCGCAGCATGCTGCGCTTTTTGCTCCGGCCAAAAATCCTGAACACTTGCCGCAAGGCCGGATCCGGAATGAATGCCCATTGAAAGGCATTGATTCGGATCCGGCCTTAAGCTAAACGTTGTTTCGGCGCATTGCCGGATCCGACGTTTAGCTTTTTCTGAATGGTTACCATGGCTGCCGGGACACTAAAGTCCTGGCAGCCAAGGTAAAGTGTAGTGGGGAGCAGCATACTTACCGTCCGTGCGGCTCCCGGGGCGCTCCAGAGTGACGTCAGGGCGCCCCAAGAGCATGGATCACGTGATCGCATGGCACGTCATCCATGCGCATGGGGCGCTCTGACGTAATTCTGGAGCGCCCCGGGAGCCGCACGGACTGTAAGTATACCGCTTCCCCGCTCCCCACTACTACTATGGCAACCAGGACTTTAATAGCATCCTGGCTGCCATAGTAACACTGAAAGAATTTTGAAGACGGATCCGTCTTCAAATGCTTTCAGTTCACTTGCGTTTTTACGGATCCGGCATGTATTTCCGGCAAATGGAGTACACGCTGGATCCGAACAACGCAAGTGTGAAAGAGGCCTTAAAAGAGGTCCTTCAGGATTAAAATAAAATTACTGAAAACTTATTACCACCTTATTATAAATATATTCCCAAATAACTTTCATTGTTGATAATGGCTCGTTTTGTCTGGGGAGCAATCATGAGGGGAAATACAATGGCCACCATCCTATTAGTACACACAAAACCTGTCCTAATCACACAACAGGACAAGTTACTTCAGAACACTGAACTAAATGGCTACCTCATCATCCTCTGCTATACTTGTCAGGGATTATGATCCTTAATACAGATAAGATCTTCAGCTGAATCTCTGTAGGAATAGAGATCATAAGGAGGCATAAAGTACAGAGAGGACAGACTGTGGTAATGGAGAGTGCTGCTGCTCATTAGCCACATGCACACCTCCTCTCTGTACTTGATATGTGTCTCCTCATAAACTCCATTCCTACAGAGATTCAGCTGAAGATCTTATCATCTGTATTTAAATAATCCCCGACAAGCAGAGAGGAGGATAAGGCAATTCTTTAGCTCAGTGTCCTGAAGTAACTTGTCCTGCTGGGTGATTAGGACAGGTTTTGTGTGTACTAATTGGACAGCGGCCATTTATTTCACCAAATGATTGTTCCTTAAACAAAACAAGCCATTATAACGAATGAAAGATATTTGGGAATATATTTATAATTAGTGATGAGCGAAGCAAGCTTCATATTCTACATCCGAAGTCGCTTCGTTCAAAACTTCGGATTAATGCTGTACGGAGATCCGTCTCGGTACAGCATTAAAATGTACGGGTTCCAACAAGCGGAAGTCAGTTAGTCGCGAAGTCAGGCAAGACTATGTTGAGTAATTTCGGGAGTTGATTTTTAAAGTGGAAAACCACTTTAAAACTTGGAACCGAACTCGGCTTCAGTTCAGAGGTACCAGTTGGAACTGAAGATGAGTTCAGTTCCAAGTATTTTCAGTAATTTTATTTTCTTAATTCCTGGAGAACACCTTTAAAGGGGTTTCCAGGATTTTCATATTGATGACCTATCCTCAGGATAGGTTATCAATATTAGATCGGTGGTGGCCCGACAACCGGCACCACCGCTGATCAGCTGATTAAAGAGAATACCAAATTAATATTCTAATCCTGGAAAACCACTTTAACGTATAGCCCTATTGTGTCCAGAGATGCCTATACAGCCATACACCCCTATATAGCCAGCATGTACCAAGAGTGTCCTTTTCACAGTATAGGAATAGAATAGTCTACTACACTTTCCTATGCAGAGAGACAGTAAAAAAAAAAAAATATCTGTTTACCAAATGGTGTACAATATATTTTTTTTTTTTTACGGGCACCATATGTGCCAGGCGGCGTATATGTTGGAGATCATCCCAACATATAATTCCAACATAGATACTTAAATATCCACTAGTGACATCAAAAATCAACTGGACTTGCTCACAAATCTTGAATAAGTTGTATTACTTATTCAAGAGTGGTAAGAAAATTATTGTACCACCAGAGAATTTTCCTACAAGAGAAGAAGAAGCCATCTGAATAAGGTTCTGAAAGTCATGACAATTTCCAGTTGATATTGACTTGCCACTATCACTCCATCTGCTCTATAATCACTAGATGACTTTGATCCCCCTGGTGTTCTGCAGAAAAGACTCAAATGACCATGTGAAAAAACCCTAAAGGTAGGGCACGGCATACATGTCAATCATGTAATTAAGTTATGTTAGATGGTGACATACCTGAATGTTCTTCTCACAGTCTGTCTGAAGATGGAGGGACAACTCACTCTCCAAGACAAACTTCTTGCCGCACTTATCACAAATCTGCATCCTCCGGTGCGTAACATTCATATGCTTTTCCAGATACCATCGCGTGTTGAACACACGTGGACATTTGTCACAAGTTAGGGTCTCTTTCTCCTCACCCTTAACCTTGTCAGTTGGAGATTTAGGCTCTTTGGGTGTCTTCTTCTTCCGTTTGGGGGCTTCACCACTTGTAACTTGTTCATTATTGGGATTATTGGCCAGTGTGGATCCGTCACCAGCCACCATGTTGGAGTTCTCAGTTTTCTGGTCCTGGTTTACACATTCCATATTGGTCTGATCACCAGCAGGACGAGATTCATTTTCATCATCCTCATTGCTGTCCTGATCATCGTCTCCAGAGTCACCTCCATCCTCATCGCTACTGGTCTTCATGTGTGAGGGGTCCTTGCCAACACCTTTGTCTCCTTTGGAGACATTTAAGGTTTGGTTATTAAGGTTCACCTCTACAATTATTTGCTCTCTTTTGTAATTCACATCATCTTCATCTTCTTCCTCATCGTCGTCGTCATCATCATCGTCGTCGTCATCATCATCGTCGTCATCCTCCGATTCTCCTGAATTTTGTCTTTCGCCTTTAACGGGTCGAACCTCAATAGGTGGTTTACTGTCCAGATAAAAGGGTTGCTGCTCAGGCTTAGTGTCCATCATAACAGGATAAGGTCCACTTGTTTCTCTTTTGAATTGCTTATTTGAAAGATCAAGTTCTTGACTTGTAGCATGGTAAAACGGAGGTGGAACGCTAACTCGCAGTGAGTCATCAAGTCCCATTCCAGAAACATCAGGAGGGCGACCATCCAGCAATTTTTGGCAGGAGTTGGCTGCTTGACCCATTGGGTCAGGCTGTAGGTTTGAAGGACGCAACATTTCTGAAGGTTCAAAGAATTACTGTTAAGTTTATAGAAAGATGTTCATAAGACACTGAGTTGTTGCTTTCTTTTTTTTATAACTTTTTTTTTGTATTTTAGGGACACAGGGCCATGCTACATCTTTAGATCCACTGAAAGGCTTGCCTGCAAAAAACAAAACAAAAAACTATTATTTTATAGAATATTCAATTACAGAAGTCTGAATATATTTCAAGGGCTTGATCAGTGTATCAGAATTATAATAAAAGTGGTTCTCTAGAAACAGCGGCAATCTTGTCCATGGTCTGTGGGTTGTGTTACAATAGCTAAAACGGTCCAAACAACAAGTTGTTACTGGGAAAAACCCCACACCTTTAATAAGAACTACACTCGAGTCATTTTTACCACAGAGAACAAAACTATTACCATAGTTTAAAGGGGTTGTCAGAGCTGAACCCAGACATACCCATATTTTTACCCAGGCAGCCCCAGTAAGATGCCCCTTTGCCCTGTGCTCCGATGTTAACATTAGGGGGGCTGCCTGGGTGAAATTCTGGGTATGTCCGGGTTTAGCTCTGAACCTGGACTACCCATTTAAGAGGGGGGGAATCCATGAAGTGAACATGAATGGCAGAGAGAAAGGAGCTACCATAAAATCAATCCAACATCCAATCAGCCCAGGTCCGACACCCCACATACCTGCTGGTCAGCTCTGGACCTACACAGCTCCATCCACAGGGCTACTCCCTCTGCAGTGAATGGGAGCTGTGTAATTCTAGTGGCAGAGCCAATAGATGATCTGCAGGGGTTGGATCCTGAGGATAGGCCCTCAATATTAACATTCTGGGTTTCCAAGTTACAGCCTTGGGGCGGCATTATTGTACCTCATGGAAAATCTGCAGCAGTTTACCACAAAATGCAGAAAGTACAGGTGACGCACATAAAATCCATGGGGGGCATTTATCCATCTATTTATGCCACTTTTGTGGCATAAATAGGTCATAAAATTAGTCGGATGCCGTGTGTGGTAAAACCTGCGACTTTTCTCTGTTCACGCCACTTTTTGAGTAGCAAGAATAGTGAGCCTGGCTTATTTATCCCCTTCCACATAGATTTTTGGCGTGGAAAATGGCTTAAATCCATGCCAGCAAGGGGGCTGGAGTACAATTCAGGCTGTCACAGGGCCTGCCGGACTAAGTACCAAACATACATAGAGGCCTGTGCCTCTACATAACTTTGGCGCTTCGCCTGGCAGCACAGAGAGACTCAAGACCGGATTGGAAAACTTTCGTCCCCACATGTTCTTCACCCTGTACCTGTCATGAAACCACAGCATCTAGTGGTAAACTGCTGCCTTTTTGCTGGCCAGCTGCAATACGGAAACTTTAAGGCTCATGCACACAACCATATGTATTTTGCTATCCACAAAACACAGATCCGCAACAAACTAAAAAAAAAAGACATCTGTGTTGCATCAGTTTTTTTTTTTTTTTTTCCAGATCCATTGTAACAATGCCTGTCTTTGTCCGCAAAATGGACAAGAATAGGACATGCTCATGCTTTATTTTACAGAACGGACATAGAATACAAGTGGAGTCATTTCCGTTTTTTTCAAGCCCCATTGAAATTAATGGTTCCGAATATATACCTGTTAAAAAAAAGGAACAGAAACGGAAGAAAAATACATATGTGTACACGAGCCCTTATGCAACTAACCAATCTGGCTAAAGTGGACATATAAGCTCATGGTGGCCCTTCGACAAACCACAGGCGGCATGAAATCCTGACAGGCTCAGTTATTACAGAACTACTAAACACTGAACGCTGCACCTAGAAACCTCACCTGACAGAGAGAGGCTCACATAGTAATGCCATATCCTGCGGATACACCACAATATCTTTGCTGGAATGAGGGGGTGTCCCACAATGTATATTACCTGTACCCGGCCCTCTCCATCAGTGTCACAGGCATTAAAGGGGTGTCCCACAATGTATTACCTGTACCCGGCCCTCTCCATCAGTGTCACAGGCATTAAAGGGGGTGTCCCACAATGTTTTACCTGTACCCAGCCGTCTCCATCAGTGTCACAGGCATTAAAGGGGGTGTCCCACAATGTATTACCTGTACCCGGCCCTCTCCATCAGTGTCACAGACATTAAAGGGGGTGTCCCACAATGTATTACCTGTACCCAGCCATCTCCATCAGTGTCACAGGCATTAAAGGGGGGTGTCCCACAATGTTTTACCTGTACCCGGCCGTCTCCATCAGTGTCACAGGCATTAAAGGGGGTGTCCCACAATGTTTTACCTGTACCCGGCCGTCTCCATCAGTGTCACAGGCATTAAAGGGGGGGTCCCACAATGTATTAGGCTACTTTCACACTAGCGTTCATAGGTCAGTTCGTGAGCTCCGTTTGAAGGAGCTCACGAGCGGACCCGAACGCCTCCGTCCAGCCCTGATGCAGTCTGAATGGAGCGGATCCGCTCAGACTGCATCAGTCTGGCGGCGTTCAGCCTCCGCTCCGCTCGCCTCCGCACGGACATGCGGACAGCTGAACGCTGCTTGCAGCGTTCAGCTGTCCGCCTGGCCGCGCGGAGGCGAGCGGATCCGTTCAGACTTACAATGTAAGTCAATGGGAACGGATCCGCTTGAAGATGTCACCATATGGCTCAATCTTCAAGCGGATCCGTCCCCCATTGACTTTACATTGAAAGTCTGAACGGATCCGCTCAGGCTACTTTCACACTTAGAATTTTTTCTAAGTTATTAATGCAGACGGATCCGTACTGAACGGAGCCTCCGTCTGCATTAATATGAGCGGATCCGTTCAGAACGGATCCGATCAAGCGCTAGTGTGAAAGTAGCCTTACCTGTACCCGGCCGTCTCCATCAGTGTCACAGGCATTAAAGGGGGTGTCCCACAATGTATTACCTGTACCCGGCCCTCTCCATCAGTGTCACAGACATTAAAGGGGGTGTCCCACAATGTATTACCTGTACCCAGCCGTCTCCATCAGTGTCACAGGCATTAAATTGAGCAGCAGAGAAAGCACCTGCCTGCCACTTCATTTAAATTACTCCTCACTATGGTTGTGCAGTGAAAAAAATGGGGCTCTTGGGACCCCCTTTCTAGTTATATCCTGTGGGTAAGTGATAAATATACACTGAGAGATAAACCCTTAAATATAAAGCGCAAGGGGCAGGGATGCCAATACAATCTGATAACCAGCGTAGAGCTCTACACGGACATATCCCCAGTCCATGGACACACGTATTCGGCCTCTCTACAGCCGATGCCAGGATCACTTATCACTGTGCAATCATGAATGGATTTATGGTCCTGTGTAACTGCTGAACGCGCAGTTAGAGCGGGGGAGGGGTCAGTCTGGGAAAAAGCTGATTATTAAGAGAAATATAATCACAAAAGAAGCAGCCATTCTTCACAGAAACTCAATCTCAGTCCATGGAGACGAGTCAGGTGGGGGGAGGCCGGCCTATAGCAGGCAGAGCAAGCCGGATGAATACATGCAGCTGGATGAACAAGGCTGGCTTATGTAGTGGATGAGGTCCCACCTGCATGGCTAATAATAGGGGACTGCGTACGAAAGGCCACGGAGCGGCGCGTGCCGCGGGATGAACGAGCTGTTCTAGCATAAATCACTAGTAAGCACAGAGAAACACTTCATTCCACTAAAAATATGCGCTTACAGCCTCATGCACACGGCAGTTGCAGATTTTGCTTTCTTCAAATCGCAGATCTACAAAACATGGATACCGGACTTGTGCTTTCCGCATTTTGCCGAACAGTACGTCCTGCCCTCTGTTAGCACCGTCTTTTTTTGTCTGCAAAACAAGGCTGCTGACTGGCCGTACGGATAGTACACGGTGTGCTGCCCGTGTCTTTTGCGACCCCATTGAAATGAAATGGTTCACAACACACAGGAAAAAATGTGCATGGGATGCAGATTATAACCCACGGTGGTGTGCATAAGGCCTTATATTGTAATTAACCATTAGGGTGAGCCCCCACTGTTCACAATCCATAGTGAATGTCTGGGCAGTGCTGCGGGTAGACAGTATTGATTTGACAGGTTGGCATAGTGTGTGACCACCTCCACTGCTTGGGAACTCTACCTGAGGACTCGCTCACTCACACCTACCCCAAGATTGCTGCCCATTTTCCGCCCACAGCAGATGCCGAAATTCCAGCAAAGTGAACTGGTGGACTACCTGCAGATCCACACCAAAATCTACTAGTCCTAAAAAAAAAAAAAAGAAAAAAAAAAATGAAGATTTTTTTTTTTAAGGGAACCCGACCCGTCACCTCAAAAACGTATAAAAAAAAACCAGCATTACCTTATAGTAGCCCCCAGTCTGTTCATAATCATATGTCTGATCCGGTCATCTGATGCTCAATAGCTTAAAAAAACTATTTTAAGCGCTATCTTGCTGTTCAACTTCAAGTCAACGTAAGCACGCCCCCTACCCGTCCCCTCTCTTGTTTGATTGACTGCCTGAAGTGCGGCCGGGATCGCAGAAATCCCACACATGCGCGGTGCGCAGATGAAAGCCAGCTAAGGCTACTTTCACACTTGCAGCAGAGTGATCCGGCAATCTGCATGCAAATGGAAAGCATTTGTAGACGGATCCGGATGCAGATCAGTCTCGCAAATGCATTGCAAGAACGGATCCATCTCATCTGGAGAAACGGATCCATTATATTTTGCAGTATTTTTCATGCCGGATTTGGCACTAATACATTTCTATGGAAAAAAATGCCAGATTAAGGCAAGTGTCCCGTTTTTTTTGGGCCAGAGATAAAACTGAAGACATCCTGAACGGAATCCTCTCCATTCAGAATGCATGGGGATAAAACGGATCAGTTCTTTTCCGGTATTGAGCCCCTATGACGGAACTCTATGCCGGAAAAGAATAACGGTAGTGTGAAAGTACCCCAACAGCGGCAGCTGGAGACGGGATCACGCCTTACCAAGGAGCGCACCACGAATGTGCGAGATTTCTGGCTGTCAATCTAAGAGATCTAAAAAAGGGGACAGTTAGGGGGCGTGCTTACCTTGACTTGAAGCAAGGAAGCTGCTGCCCCCTTGACTTCAAGATGACCGGCGAAATAGCGCTGATGGCGCTTAAAATACAGTTGTTTTTTTTAAGCTATTGAGCGATTACCGGATCAAACATACGATTATGAACAGACTGGGGGCTACTATAAGGTAATGCTGGCCGTTTTTGGAGGTGACAGGTTCCCTTTAAAGAGGTTCTGTACCTTTTGATTACTTCCCCTCACGATTCTTTGAGAATTTCTGCAACAATTCCTGTCTATGTGCACATACCCCAAGTATGACCAATGAACTTGTCAAAGACATCTTGTGGCATCTTCTCCGAGGACCCGCAGGTCATCTGCTGCAGGCAGCCACCCATTTCTCTTACAGTTGGCACTGTACCATTTAATACATGATTTTACCAAAAGGCGATAAATCAAACAATTTATGTGCATATATACTGCAATGTCATAATCAATGATTTCGATGACCGCACATTTGATTATTCACATGATCAGCATATGTTTTATCGGTAATTGTTCAGTCTCTTCCACTATATAAAATTATCGTGAAGCCTAGCTCTGATTCACATCTGTGCAAGCAGGCCTTCACTGCTGCAGCATTCAAGTGAAAGGGTCCGCATCCGTGAAGCGGAATGCACACGGCTGGTGTCCAACGTATTGCGGACCCACCGTATGCGGGCCGCAATACGGCCACGGGGAACACACGGCCGTGTGCAAGAGGCCTAAAGCCACTTTCACACGAGCGTGACGGATTAGGTCTGGATGCGTTCAGTGAAACTCAAATTTTGCAAGCAAGTTCAGTCAGTTTCCGCGCGGGTGCAATGTGCTTTGATGCGTTTTTCATGCACGTGATAAAAAACTGAAGGTTTACAACAACATCTCTTAGGGTACTTTCACACTTGCGGCAGAGGATTCCAGCAGGCAGTTCCGTCGCCAGAACTGCCTGCCGGATCTGTCAAAACGTATGCAAACTGATGGCATTTGTCAGACGGATCAGGATCCTGATCCATCTGACAAATGCATTGAAATGCCAGATCCGTCTCTCCGGTGTCATCCGGAAAAACTGATCCGGCGTTTATTTTATTTTTTTTCTAATTTTTTGCAGTCTGAGCATGCACAGAGCGCAATACCGGATCAGTTTTGCTGGATCCGGCATTACGGCAAGTGTTCCGGAATTTTAGCCGGAAATAAAACTGTGCTGCTGATAATACATGCTGCTGTATTAACTCCGTCCTGAAAAGGCAAAAACACTGAACTGAAGACATCCTGATGCATCCTGAACGGAATCCTCTCCATTCAGAGTGTATTAGGCTAAAACTGATCAGTTCTTTTCCGGTATAGAGCCCCTAGGACGGAAACATAGAATTTGGCCCATCTAGTCTGCCCAATATACAGAATCCTATGAATAGTCCCTGACCCTATCTTATATGAAGGATGGCCTTCTGCCTATCCCATGCATGCTTAAACTCCTTCACTGTATTTGCAGCTGCCACTTATGCAGGAAGGCTATTCCATGCATCCACTACTCTCTCAGTAAAGTAATACTTCCTGATATTACTTTTAAACCTTTGCCCCTCTAATTTAAAACTATGCCGGAAAGGAATAACACTAGTGTGAAAGTACCCTTAGCAACCATCCATCAGTGAAAAACGCATCACATTCACACTTGCTTCCGTTTTTCACTGAAACCCCATTTACTTCTATGGGGGCTAGGCCTGCATGAAAAACGCTGAATATAGAACATGCTGCGATTTTCACGCAGGGCAGAACTGATGCATGAAAAAAAACAACACTCATGTACACAGACCCACTGAAATGAATTGGTCAGGATTCAGTGCGAGTGCTACGTGTTCACGTCTGCATTTTTTTGTGGATTGGATGCAGACCAAAACCATGTGGTGGGCATGAGCCCTTACAAACAGAATTTCCACATACATTTCTGTTCATTTCCGCACCAAAAACAGCATGTGTCACTTGCGGTTTTTGGTGTGGATTTGACACCTCTCGAACAGGTAACACTGGCTTCTGGGACTGCGCTACTATACTAAGATGACCGTCACCCACTAGTGCGGCGCAACGCTAATGCTTATAGCTCACGTGCGCCGTGGCCGCCGGGCGCTCCTTCTCATAGGTCTGCGCCGCACAGACCTATGAGAAGGAGCGCCCGGCGGCCACGGCGCACACGAGTATAATGCTGCTCACTGACATACCATGGCAGCCGGGACTTTAGTAGCGTCCTGGCTGCCATGGTAACCAATCGGAGCCCCAGCATTACACTGCTGGGACTCCGATCGGAACTGCCACTCCGTGGTCATATCGCAGGCCGGCGATATGCACAAAATCCATATCGTGGCACAAATTTATATCGCATATCGCCTATACCGCCCACCCCTAGCTGCGGGGTACCCCCTGCTGTGCTGCTACCCTGCCAGTTTTTTTTAAATAGCGCTCCTGCGCCCCGTTATGCCGCCCCCCCCACACACACACAAACAAATTCTGCGCATCGGAGCAATGGGGAGGAGACGCAGTCTTTCTCCGTGGGCGTCTCCTCTCCCCCCCCCGGCTGTAGCGCTGTCCAATCACAGCCAGGGAGAAGGAGACGCCCACAGAGAAAGCCTGTGGGCCAGATTTATCATTACACTTACATCTTACTCCACTTTTACATAAGTCACTTTTGGCGGTCAGATTGTCCAGAGTCAGATTTATTAATGGTCCTTTAATACTGTGATAAATGTGGTTTGACGGTAGCAGTTTATCCTTCAGTAAGCGGCTTTACAAAAGTCGCACATCTTTACGAAAAAGTCACATGTTTATTAAAAAGTCGCATAAGATAAGCATGGTCCTCACTGGAGTGAGATTGCACAATTTTTTGCGACTTTTTTTAAATTGTCGCAACAGTAAATCTGTCTAGAGATTAATTCACATAAGAAAACACACCCACTTTCAAAAAAACTGTCAAACATTGTGCAGAGCCAATAAAAGTCGCTAATTATTTGTCCTGTTTTAGCGATTGCGCAAAAATTTTCGACTTTTTCACTCCATTATTTTGACTTGAGCTAATGATAAAGCTGGCCCTGTGTCTCCTCCGCATTGTTCCGATGATCAGTATTAGGCTACTTTCACACTAGCGTTTTGGCTATCCGTTTATGAGATCCGTTCAGGGCTCTCACAAGCAGTCCAAAACTGATCAGCTTTGCCCTAATGCATTCTGAATAGAAAAAAAATCGGCTCAGAATGCATCAGTTTGGCTCCGTTCAGTCTCCATCCCGCTTTGGAGGCGGACACCAAAGCGCTGATTCCTGCTGTGGATCTGAATGAGGAGCTCCTAATTTAATAGGGCTAAACATATTAAGGCCGATGTCCGTGGATTCCATGCGGAAACCATGACAAGAATGGATTTACCAACCGTTTTTCTTTTTTGGCAAAACGGATTTCAACGACATACATGGATAAATCGCGCCTTATGAACTACGGCAAAGGTTCCCGAAGGTGCTTTTGGGTGCAGATTACAGCCTTGAAAACGCAGAGAAAATCTTGAACATTATGTGAATATCCCCTAGAGAGGCATAAGGAGTTAGCAGTGGAGTATTGCGCACAGTCCAGGAGCTGCAATACGGGACTGTGGAGAAACTCTCCCTTTATGATGACGTCTGATGGTGTAAACTTCTTCTCGTCATATCACAAATTAAAGGGGTTTTCTCAAGACGCGGTTTTATACTTACCTGCTCCCGGCGTGCCGTCCACTTCCTGGTTTCGGCAGGGGGTGGGCTCCATCTTCATTGATGTCTTCTTCTGGCCGGGCACTGTACTGAACACGCATGCCTAGTCCGCGCATGCGCCCTGGTGACTTCTTCCTGGCCAGTATAGTATACTTGCCAGGAAGAAGTCACCAGGGCGCATGCGCGGACTCTGCGTGCGCGTTCAGTACAGCGAGCGGCCGGCCGGGAGAAGAAAAGAAGACGTCTGCGCACGCGTAGCCACCGCGATTCCTGAGAAGAGCGGTGGCCATAACCAGGGGAGACGGAAGACAACAGTCAGGTAAGTATAGGTTTATTTTTTTCTAAGGGGTGGGGATTTGTTAATTAAATATATTTAGAAAAATGATCGCTGTTAAATCATTAACAGATTTAACAGTGATCATTAAGATGATAATACCCCTGTAAGTTTTGTATGAAATAGACTTCTACGGCAGTGTCTGCTGCTGATGCCTGGATTTTTAGATGGATGTCTATTGATCTCATATGAAAGTCAGGCAGGCTACTGTAGACCATAGGAGCCAGTTACACCTCTCCAGGATTCTAACCATCCCTAACTAGGCCATGAAGACAGTAGCACACACGTTCCTGCTCAGAAGGCACATCTACCCCAACCTTGTAGTGTAACCTTCATCTATCGCACATGTCGTTGGAAACTCGCTCCCTCCCCTCCTTGTCCAACAAAAGGATGAATCTTTACGCATTCCTGCCGAAGCAATGCAGGGCACAGGGAACAAACCTCTGCAAGTGTGCATCCGAGAGGCACAATTATCCCAGCCACTGACACGGGTGGCGCACGGACAATGGGGCCTTTTGTGCAATTGCTTAACATAGGTGGGACAATTAGAGCGAACGTCCAATGACTGGAAAGACAGACAAATGTGAAATGAAACATGTCCTGAACACAATAAGCTTATGATCAATCTCTTCTCTGCCATTAGACAATTCAGCTTGCCCGAGAATCCTCAAGTGTCTGCCCGGTAAAGAGCGAGGGCTGGATCATAGACCTCTATAGTAAGTATGACCCCACCAAAGGTGGCAACCATCTGCGGCACTCCTAACACAATGACATCAGGATCCTGTGGGAGGGATTTGCAGCAGGCTGTGCTCAGCAGACAGGGAATAGGCTTCCCAGATTTCCAGAAGGCTCACGCTTGTAAAAAGATATATTCCAATAATAAAAGTAGATTAGGCTTCTTTTCTTTATCGAAGCACATGGAGGATTTTCTGTCTCCCTCTTTAGTGGAAACTTGAGCAGATCCAGGATGAAATTTTGGTTGTTACCTTTCTCCATAGGTGGACAAAGCACTCCGAATACCCCACTGTTTAGTGACCCAGTAAGAGGTCCTCACACACACACACACACACACACACCAGCATCACATTTCTACATTTGTCAAATTCCCAGACACTCAGTGACACATAGCGAGCGCCATCCATATAGCGGGTGTCCCCCCCTTCCCCCCCAAACACGCTCTCATCCATGGGCTGTCTCTGGTATTGCACTTTTTCAACTGAATGAGGCTGATCTGCAATACTAAACGCAGCCCAAGTCCAAGAGGGGCGCTGTCCTCCAATCCCTCCACGGCGCCCACTGACACATGGTGACAACCAGCCGCTGCTAGCAGTGAACTCACCTTCATAGGTGGGATTTTCATTTCCAAAAGGCACAGCGCTTTGTATTTGGCCAGAGGTGATTAGTAGAACGAGGAACCCAAAGAGGCAGACATGTATTTTCTTATTTCTCTGGCATCTTGTGTAATAAGACCCAGAAGACAAGGAAAGGGAGGGAGCGATGCATCTCTGGGGTTACAGAGAAACAAAATAACTCTTTGCAGACACAAAGGAGAGACCGACACAAAATACACAGCACGCGAATTATGTCCACATCTTTTTTCTGTTTTCACACTAGTAGTCCAGAAAAACAGAGCGTACCCCAAGCCGAAATCTACCTCTCGTGTCCCACCGCATAGTAGAAATAAAGCAACGTGCGCCTTCTTGTTGCGGTTTCCACAAGCACATTTCTCCCACTGGATGGCACTTGGATCTGCGGTGTAACTAACTACAAATCTATGGCAGACGTTCAAGGGTCAGTCCGTGGCAATTACAGGTTGGATTTTTCGGACGTATATTCAACGTACCCTTACTTTTGCATTGGTAATAAATAGAAAGATACCTACTCAGGGTAGCAGTATGGCAACACTATGAGAATGTATAAGCGGCTGAATACAGTGCTTATGCCGACAACTTAAGACATGCTAGGACATGTAGTGCAAATCGTGCAACTACTGCACCCATTACTGTTTGACATTTACCAGTTTTAAGGTGGAAATGATAGACCACCATGTCAGAAGATGGAGGAGCATTATCACACACATGAATGGACTGGAGGCACCAACATTTGATGGACTGACTACTGAACATATGTGGGAGCTCCACTTCTTCCATACAGCAGATGGCTATGTCTCACTGTGCTCTTCTCATAGGAGATAAGCCACCAATAAGTGTCTGGCCTTTATTCTCCTCTGCCATTGAGAACACATGCCCAAGCATGCATGTATGTCGGGGTCAGGGTGAAATAGCCGTCAGCCAAAACCAGGGTTTTGGCCCACAGCTAATGAAAGTGTATTTGCAGCTTTACAGGCTGCAGACTTTAGGGTTAGTGGCCCTTTCATTTATAGAGCAAATTGAACACTGAACGATACAGTCCGGCTACATGGTGACATGTGTCTCGTGATTAAAATGGGTACAGCACTCGTGTCATGCAACGCAACTGACGCAAAAAAAAAAAAAAAAAAAAGGTACATTGCAACACCACTGACTATCATTACAGAGAACCCTGATCATCCTGGGGGAGATTGATGAAGACTGGAGTCCTACACAACGGTCTTAGGCCCCTTTCACATTGGACTCGCAGGGCGTGTCAGTGAGAGCACCCGTCCGGACCTTCCAGCAGATGCCCTTATTCTGGAATGTATCGGTTAACACTGACAGCATTACATCAGTGTTATCCAATACATTCCAGACCTCTAAGGGTTACATAGCATCATAAACCAATATTATGCTACGCAACCCTGTCACTGCTGGGAGGTCAGGACGGCTGCTCTGACTAACCTACCCTGTGAGTCCAATGCGTGCAACTTGCTTGTGTGAAAGGGGCCTTAATCTCTCTGCTGGAGTCAAGAGGCGCATGGATGGTAGTATTTGTACTGCTCCGTGCTCCAAAGCAGAGATCTGCACCAGAAAAGGGGCTGATGTAGATTTCCGCTATAACCTATGTTTTCTGATGTATAAATGTGACGGGCCATCTATGACAGCCCCAAACCACTCGCTACTTTGAAAAGTGGTGAGCCGTTCCTGAAATCCCCAGAGTCACTACATTTTTGGCGCCAGTTTTCTGGAGCAGAGGGGATGATAAGTTCCCCCCATGTCTTTTTCATTTCCCGTGGTTTTTCACACATTCCTCATGACTCCGGCCGATGGTACATCTCTGGGTGTTAGGCTACTTTCACACTAGCATCCCAGGACGGAAAGCAACCCTCAGCATGCTGCGGTTTGCTCTCCGGTATGAGAACGGAACAGAATGCATTTTGGAGCATTCCGTTCTGTTCAGTTACGTTTTGCCCCCATTGACAATGAATGGGGACAAAACAGAAGCGTGAAAGTAGCCCCATCTGTCCTTCACATCTAATACCAGCATTATGCCCAATGAGAGAAAGCAGCGCGCGCAATATGAAGTGTGTGGCTGCATCAGAAATAGGTAGAGGACAAAGGCATGAACACATCGCAGCACCTCACCTGCTATTCCTGCAGTGACTGCTATGCAAACAGATGTAAATGCCAGCGCCTGAGCCTGTATTGTGCTGGCAGATTACCTGCCCTGATGAGGACAGTGAATATACAGGCCCAGAACCTGCCTAAACATACCCCATACTTTATGTAGAAACAATGCAACAAGCCCAGTGCAGGGCCTGAGAGGGCGAAACATGACAGATTGTCAGCTCCTTGTTCTGTCACATGCCCCGCCCACTCTGGCCCTGTACCAGGCATAACACATCATCAGTGTTTGGGCTTCTGTGAAATAATAAAAAAAACTATGAACTAGAGCAGGCATGGCCAACCTGGGGCTCTCCAGCTGTTGTAAAACTACAACTCCCACCATGCCCTGCTGTAGGCTGATAGCTGTAGACTGCCCAGGCATGATGGGAATTGTAGTATTGTAACAGCTGGAGAGCCTCAGGTTGGCCATCCCTGAACTAGAGGCTTCGACCAGTGAATGTGTCTACCCCCAAATCATGGAGGGTAAAGTGCCACACACATATGTGACAGTTCACGGATCTGCAAGACACGGACACCAGCAATTTTGCGGACTGCACATCGGCGGCACTCTCATAGAAAATGCCTTTTCTTGTTCGCAATTGCGGGCAAGAATAGGACATGTTCTATTTTTTTGCGGAATGGAAGTGCGGACAACACATTCCGGCCCCATTGCAAAAAAATGGATTCGCACCTCATCCGCAAAATTGCGGAACGGATGCGGACACATTTTGCGGACGTGTGAATGGACCTTAAGTGCCAACACGGTCAGTGAACCATCCTCTGATTGGAGTTTATTGATTTTCTGGCAGTACAACACTGATGATCGATCCTTAGGACAGGTCATCAATATCAGGGTGGGGGGGGGGGGTCTGGCTCCCAGCACCCCCACGGACCAGCTTTTTGAAAGGGATGCTGATGACAAGCACTATGGCCTCCCCACAGCGCCGTACACTTCATACTGCAGCCCACTCACTTGAATCGGACTGAATTGCACATAGATCATGTGACGATCAACATGACGTCACTGGCTAAGGGTACGGCTACACAGCACGGTGTCGCACGGCACAATAGGGTATGATGTCATGGCGACATTGGTGACACTACTTTTCACATAATGTGTATTGTGTCCCAATGTGATATGCAGTCTCAACAAAATCCCACTGGGATGCATTTTACGTGACTGTTGCACCGACTATAGCAACAGCATTTCGCTGTGACACCACTGAAATACGTTATATGAAATGTCGCTGAAATGTCAGATTTTTTTTCAGGACCCAATGAAAATGAATGGGTACAGAACTGGTCCAGATCTGTTCCGCAAAAAACGGAACAGATCAGGAAAGAAACAACGGACGTGTGAATGGACCCTTAGGCTCCAGCACCCACCAGATCACCCTTTATAGGACCAACGAGCACACTGCACAAACTGCAGCTGACAACCATCTGAATAGCAGCGTTCCTGTCATTTATTCGGTCACATGACCAGGGAATAATTACAGAGGGATTACAATTGCTGAACAATGTAATCTGTGTCTGCTCCACACGGCTAAGGCCTTATGCACACGACTGTTGTTTTGGCGGCTCGGATGCGGACCAATTCACTTCAATTGGGCTGCAAAAGATTCAGACATCACTCGTTTTGCAGACAAGAATAGGCAGTTATATTAATGGCTGTCCGCGCCATTCCACAAATTGTGGAACACACATGGACCCCATCCGTTTTTAGCGGATGTGCAATTTGCAGACCGCAAAACACACAATGTTCGTGTGCATGAGGCCTAAAAGTGACAATATAATTATATCCATTAATAACGAGCAGTAACCACTTCCTATAAGTAAAGGGCCTTGCTTTACCTCACCCCTGTGGTCTGCAAGCTGTGGGGGAACTACAGTTCCAGCATGCTCTGACAGTGGAAAATTGTCAGGAAATGCTGGGGGCTGTAGTCCCATTACTGATAGAGAGCGATGGGGGACGATAAACACATGTTCTCAGAATCATTACAGTCTATGGGACTAATCATCCTTTTTAAAGAGCTGTGAATACAGTCTGCCCAAAAATAGGACATGTCATTGAAATCAATGGACCAGTTTTTAACAGCCATTTAGACAAAAATGCACCCATCTAACAGCTTGAGAAAAAGGGGTCCCCTAGGCATTATGTATATACTCTCCTCACCACATGCATGCTGGGAACACTCACTCCGCACTGGAGGTAGAAGGACCTGAGGCTCCCAGCATGATCATGTGACATCACGATGCTGGGAGGTCCTGCTGCCTCCAGTGCAGAGCGAGAGTCCCTAGCCATGCCTGTGGTGAGGGGATTATTATTATTTTTATTTATTTTTGTTAAAAGGATTGTGTCACTTCAGTAAGTGGCAATTATCATGTAGAGAAAGTTAAAGGGGTTCTGCACTTTCTTATTTAAAGACACTTAACCAGATATCTATTGATAAGTTACACGTAGGAAATAGGTCAGAAGAAAATTGAGAATTGACGTGCTTAATTAGGAAACTTGATACCTTTATTAATGAGTGGGTATGAGCAAGAGTGATCAATATACTCAGATGCTCTGATATAAAAAAAGGCAAACGACGAACCTCCTATTATAGATAGGTGGTACAATAATAAATCACTGTAGGAACGGGGATGGTTGTGGGTAAGTCTGTGGGAAAAATTCTCTCCCTAGACGACCCTACGGAACTATGTCCTGAAGCACAGGGATGTCCCCTAATGGTGGAGACACCCTGCCCCCGTACCTAAGCCTAGATGTGGCCCTAGTGATGCCCTACTTAGCAAAGCTGGATCGGCAAATATTAATCCAGTGAAACTAAACAAAAAGAATAAATCTAATGTAGATAATAAAAAGACACAACCCCGACGCGTTTCGGCTGCATACAGCAGCTCATCAGGAGGTGATGACAGTGTAGTCAACGTAGGGAATAAAGTAAGCAAAAAAAAATTTATATAAAAAAATTGTGCTTAGAAGGATGAGATGGTACTTAGCTCCTTAGCATACTTGATGGTGCTGTGTATACAGATATGTACCTCTTGTCCGTATGTATGATGAACTCAGACAGAGGGGGGCCCTGTAGAACGCACAGCTCGTATGCTGCACTTTCATTTAACCGATGATCTATCCTCTGGATAGATCATCAGCTTCTGATCGGCGGAGGTCCGACACCCAGGACCCCTGCCCATCAGCTGTTTGAGAAGGCAGCGGCCCTCCAGCAGCGCTGCGGCCTTCTCACTGTTTACCGCCGGGCGGGGCTAAGCTCTGTTCACTTGAATGGAGCTTAGCCGCGCCCACGCTAGTTGATGCTAGTCGTGACGTCAGTGGGCCGGCGGTAAACAGTGAGAAGGCCGCAGCGCCAGGTGTCTGACCCTGGTCGATCAGAAGCTGATGATCTATCCAGAGGATAGATCATCAGTTAAATGAAAGTGCAGAACCCCTTTAAAATATTAGTAAGTGCCTTGTATTGTTAATAACCATATTGCTTCCTTTGCTATCTGGATTTATTTTTCTATCACAATATACACTGCTCGTTTCCACCACTGCAACCCATCAGTGGTGGTCGTGCCTGCACAATATAGGAAAAAGCACTAGTATGTGTGTTCCCGTGGTCCCAGCCACCAGAGAGGCTGGTGCTTTTTCCTATATTGTGCAAGCACGCCCACCACTCATGGATTGCAGGGAGGTCTGTAACCATGGAAACTAGCAGTGTGTAATGTGATGGAAAAATGAATCCAGCCAGCAAGGGAAGCAATATGGATAGTAACAACATATTAGTAAGTGTCTTGTACTAACTGCATCTACAAGACAAAGGCCACTTACTGAAGTGAGACAACCCCTTTAATGTCGGCACTACCGAGGGTGGGGGGCACTATAGAGAGACAAAGGGGTTAAAAACACAAAAAAATTGAAGCATTATACATACTGAGGGATCTTGGGGAGCAGCATATCTGCAAAGGGCACTGTGGACACTATATATACTGAAGGGCATTATGTGGGACATTATATACATAAGGGACACTGTGGGGGATATTATATATAATGAGGGCACTAGATATACTGAGGGGCACTGTGGGGGTGGACAATATATATATATAGTGAGGATGTGGACATTATATACTGAGGGCACTACGTGGGACATTATATATACTGAGGGCACGGAGGGGGTGGACATTACGGTATATACACTGAGGGGATGGACTTTATATATACTGAGGGCACGGAACGGAGGGGGTATATACATATGTATATACATACACACACACACACTGAGGGAATGGAGGGGGTGGACATTATACAGTGGCGATCAACATTAGAGAACAACACACAATTTCCAAAATGTCATGGTCATAGTGTAGTCCTATGTGAATATATCCTAACATGAGTAAATTAGCACTATTTTAAGATTACTTTACAAATTGTATTTATTCTAAAGCACAGAAAAAAAATGTAAATGAGATAATTGAAAAAAAAAAACACTGATCAAAATTAGGCTACTTTCACACTTGCGGCAGAGTGATCCAGAAAGCAGTTCTGTTGCCGGAACTGCCTGCTGGATCCAGCAAAACGTATGCCAACTGATGGCATTTGTAAGACCGATCAGGATCCTGATCAGTCTGAAAAATGCATTGGACATAGCAGGCATTTCGGTATTTTGAATGGCGGCACTAATACATTCCTATGGAAAGTTTTCAGTTTTTTGGGCCGGAGATAAAACTGTAGCATGCTGTGGTATTATTTCCGTCCTGATCAGTCAAAAAGACTGAACTGAAGACATCCTGAACGGATTACCCTCTATTCAGAATGCATGGGGATAAAACTGATCAGTTCTTTTCCGGTATTGAGCCCCTAGGATGAAACTCAGTGCCAGAAAAGAAAAGTGCTAGTGTGAAAGTACCCATAGAGAACATTTTCAGATACCTGCAAGTTATTGGTGCTAATCTGACAACTGGTGCTAATTTCCTTAATGACAAACACTATGTAACTGGCAGCCTAACTTTCCAGTTTTCATTGACTTTGCCAAAACGGTGTGCCGTTCCAAAGTGGCTGAAACCCTCCAGCAGCAGGTTGTCCAGATGAAGGCCAAAGGGGTGACCCTATCAGCCATAGCAAGAGAAGTTGGTCGTTCCAAGTCTGTGATTTCTAGAATATTGCATCTTTACAACATCACAAACTTATTCAAGTCCCCCAAGAAGGCCGGTCGCCCTCTTAAGACAAATGCAAGAGAGGACAGGATATTGCGGAGAATCTCCATGGGTCATCGTTGGAATTGCTCGACAATTCAGCACTGAACAGGGTAAGGATCAGTCTTGTCATACAGGGTGTCCACCTTTAAAGAGGTTCTGCACTTTGTTTTAACCGATGATCTATCCTCTAGATCAGGGGTGCACAACGTTTCCTGGTTGGGGGCCACATTGCCAGACTGAACCAACGAGGGCCGAAATTAAAATTTAAAGGTGTATTAACAACTGAAATATTGTACTTATGGCATATTGAACACACATTATATACCATTAATGTCTAGTTACACTTCCAGGACTCCCATCTAATGGGAGAAATACATGAAAAATACATGTGAGCAGCCACAAGATATAGGCATACATGTCTGTTACCAGATGGTTGGGGGCCGCACAGAATGGTATCAAGGGCCGCATGTGGCCCCCGGGCCGCAGGTTGTGCACCCCTGCTCTAGATAGATCAGCTTCTGATCGGCGGGGGGGATCGACACCCGGGACCCCCGCCGATCAGCTGTTTGAGAAGGCAGCGGCGCTCCAGTAGCACGGCCTTCTCACTGTTTACCGCTGGCCAGTGACGTCACGACTAGTTTCAACTATGGGGGGGCGGGGCTAAGCTCCATTCAAGTGAACAGAGCTTAGCCCCACCCACGATAGTTGATACTAGTCGTGACGTCACTGGGCCTGTGGTAAACAGTGAGAAGGCCGTGGCGCTCCTGGAGCGCCGCTGCCTTCTCAAACAGCTGATCGGCGGGGGTCCCGGGGGGGGGGGATAGATCATCAGATAAAACAAAGTGCAGAACCCCTTTAAGAGCATTTGGACTGAAAGCCCACTTTGCAGTTACCAAACCTCTCATTAGCAGAAAGAATCAGAAGGCTAGACTTTGCTGAGGAGCATGTTGTGTGGACAGAGGAGAAGTGCTCCAGAGTTCATTTTAGTGATGAAAGCAAGTTTAATTTATTTGGGTCTGATGGGAAACATTATGTTTCGTCGACAAACTGGGGAAAGACTGAACCCAAAGTGTGTAAAGAAGTCAGTGAGAGGTGGAGGAGGAAGTGTCATGGTTTGGGGAATGTTTTCTTCTCAGACAGCTACATGGCAGAGTGAAGTGTGGATCAGAACCTTCTTCAACAACACATGGTTCCTTCCGCGCGTTCATCACTCAATCAGCCAGCAATTGTCATGCAGGACAACAGCTCCTGTCACAGCAAAACGGGTAAAGCAGTTCCCCGAAACTGAACATTATATACACTGAGGGCACGGAGGGAGGGGGGGGGGGGGGGGGGGGCGGACATTATATACACTGAGGGCACGGAGGGGGTGGCGGACATTATATACACTGAGGGCACGGAGGGGGTGACGGACATTATATACACTGAGGGCACGGAGGGGGTGACGGACATTATATACACTGAGGGCACGGAGGGGGTGACGGACATTATATACACTGAGGGCACGGAGGGGGGGGGGGCGGACATTATATACACTGAGGGCACGGAGGGGGTGGCGGACATTATATACACTGAGGGCACGGAGGGGGTGACGGACATTATATACACTGAGGGCACGGAGGGGGTGACGGACATTATATACACTGAGGGCACGGAGGGGGTGACGGACATTATATACACTGAGGGCACGGAGGGGGTGACGGACATTATATACACTGAGGGCACGGAGGGGGTGACGGACATTATATACACTGAGGGCACGGAGGGGGTGACGGACATTATATACACTGAGGGCACGGAGGGGGTGACGGACATTATATACACTGAGGGCACGGAGGGGGTGACGGACATTATATACACTGAGGGCACGGAGGGGGTGACGGACATTATATACACTGAGGGCACGGAGGGGGTGACGGACATTATATACACTGAGGGCACGGAGGGGGTGACGGACATTATATACACTGAGGGCACGGAGGGGGTGACGGACATTATATACACTGAGGGCACGGAGGGGGTGACGGACATTATATACACTGAGGGCACGGAGGGGGTGACGGACATTATATACACTGAGGGCACGGAGGGGGTGACGGACATTATATACACTGAGGGCACGGAGGGGGTGACGGACATTATATACACTGAGGGCACGGAGGGGGTGACGGACATTATATACACTGAGGGCACGGAGGGGGTGACGGACATTATATACACTGAGGGCACGGAGGGGGTGACGGACATTATATACACTGAGGGCACGGAGGGGGTGACGGACATTATATACACTGAGGGCACGGAGGGGGTGACGGACATTATATACACTGAGGGCACGGAGGGGGTGACGGACATTATATACACTGAGGGCACGGAGGGGGTGACGGACATTATATACACTGAGGGCACGGAGGGGGTGACGGACATTATATACACTGAGGGCACGGAGGGGGTGACGGACATTATATACACTGAGGGCACGGAGGGGGTGACGGACATTATATACACTGAGGGCACGGAGGGGGTGACGGACATTATATACACTGAGGGCACGGAGGGGGTGACGGACATTATATACACTGAGGGCACGGAGGGGGTGACGGACATTATATACACTGAGGGCACGGAGGGGGTGACGGACATTATATACACTGAGGGCACGGAGGGGGTGACGGACATTATATACACTGAGGGCACGGAGGGGGTGACGGACATTATATACACTGAGGGCACGGAGGGGGTGACGGACATTATATACACTGAGGGCACGGAGGGGGTGACGGACATTATATACACTGAGGGCACGGAGGGGGTGGACATTATATACACTGAGGGCACGGAGGGGGTGGACATTATATACACTGAGGGCACGGAGGGGGTGGACATTATATACACTGAGGGGGTGGGGTTTTAACGAATTTAACGGACGTTAAAGACTGATGCAAAATAGGCGATAAGAACAGATAGGACTGAAGATGGATGCATGCATTCACGCAAAATGGCCATGGAAAACTGACAGTTTATCCTTTTCTTTTCCACTGTCGTGTGAGTGCAGCCAACAAGGTCCTCCAGTGATGTTGTGCCAGCAATCAGTAAGCGGGTCCACCAGGGTTATATTCTATGCGTAATGTAACGCCAGTATACCCACTATTTACTGCTGGCACAAAAAATACCCCAGTTCGCTCCAGAACCCCTTTAAATAAGCACCCCCAATGACAGCCATGAGAGCTGTCAATGGGGGGGATGCCCAATTTATTATATAAAGCTGCCCACAGACAGGAGGTAAACCCTGGCTGAAAACAGCGACTGGTGGGCACAGGTAAACCGGGCAAAGCAATGTGCCCCAGGGTAATGAAATATCGCGCTTAGTTTCTTAAGCCGTTCATAATATAGCTATGGCGGGCAGAATGCCTTGTTAGGGGCCATTCTTTACACCAGAATATGGCGCAAAGCTGACAGCGCGACTACTAGCGCCATGTCCTGGGATCAGGCGTACACAGAAATATACTGAAATAAACGCTTCAGCAGGTGTGAACGCGGTGCAGAGACCAGAGAGGGGCACGAGTTTAATCACTAGTCAGATTGTCATTTTAGGAGGGAGGGGTAAATAATTGCTCCCCTCTGTGGTAAATCATGGAAGTGATGGCAGTAAGCAGGTAATTGCCCCTCCCTAGGCCACAGCATTGAGGAGATGTCAGCCCCACACACTGAGGAGTGCAGAGCAGTCACATCATAGGCACTTCTTGCGGCCTAGCTCCCTCAGGCCTGCTCTGTGCATTCACTTTCCAGTCACTAACAGTCCATATCCAGGCCTCGGCCTGGGGTTTCCACCTCACATAATGCTCTAGGCCTGCGTTTCCCGCCCGGCTCCTTCCCTATCTCACTCACCCTCCCTCCCGGGGTGTCTCGGTCCATGGCTCCCGGGAAGCTTCCTTCCTGTCCTCCTCCTCCTCCGCCGTTCACGTCACAACACCGAGCACCCCCCTCTGTGCGCGTTCCCGGTGTCGCGCAGCTACGTGGCCGCTGCCCGCTCCGTGTCGGGGGCGCGCCTGTCTTGGCTCAGAACCAGGGAAAACCCACGCATGCGCGCCGGGGGAGGGAGCGTTGTACAGCGCGCATGTCCTCAGCATAGGACGAAACTAGACACTTGCGCTGTGTTGGTTAGATCGCGCGCATGCGCCAGTCATGCACGCGCCTAGCGGCGTCTCTTAGTTCGCACATGCGTGGTTAGGAGTCACTAAGGAAAGCGCATGCGTGAACTGTAGAGAACAGCGTCAGAGGTAGAGTGTCCTAGCTTATGTTCTCGCTTACCACTGACTGTAAAAATCGGTCTCTACTACATGGATCCATTTTGTGTAAGCACACCCGTTATGAGTTATGGTCTACAATAAAATGGCCGAAGGCTTCAAAACCTAAGAGAGAGACGGGACTGCCTCAAGCGGTGTATTTTCGCTATTTTGTTAGAGCATGCGTACAAAGGTGAACGAAACACAATGGCAACCAGAGCGCATGCGCCAAAGTAGGCGGGGCTTTATTGCTGGCAGACGGACTGGTGTCCTGTTAACCCTTTGTGTCTTAAAGAGACAATGGCAATACAATAGCAACTGTCCACCTTTTATTGGACATGTTTGTTTGCTTTGCTTTTTAAACTCGAAGGGTAGGCTCACTATAGGTTTTTGGAGAAGGTTTTTTGAGGCAGATTTCCCTTCAGGTTTTTCAGCCCAAGCCAGAAGTGGATTTAAAGGATTTGGAAATATAAAGGAAGGTCATATACTTCCCCTTCCTGATGGATCCACTTCTGGCTTTGGCTAAAAAACATTTAATAGAAATCTACTTCAAAACCTCCCACAAAAAAAAAAAAAAATCAGTCTGAACCTATCCTAAAAATTCCTCCAGATTATGAATGATAACATTCTAGCTATGTGAGGCAACCTCTGCAGGGAGCTGAAGAGCTGGCTGTGGTAGGCACTGTGGACATCCATGTGGAGAGAGCGCCACCAAGTGGTGGTCGTGGCCAGACAGAATATTTCCATGTAAAACCAAAGGCTTTGGAGCTGCTAACCTGTCCGAAGACTGGGGCCATACAGTGTACAGACTGGTCCAAGCTGGTGCAGAACTTGTGCCTACTATACAAAAGTGGTCAGCCGCAGAAACCTATCCAGTGTCTGATCGTGTTGGTCCGAAACCTCCGCCAATCAGCTGCTAGAGAAGGCTGTGGCGCTCACGGTAGCGCTGCTGCCTTTTCGCAGATTTCCTTAGGCCAGTGACTAGGTTCATTGGTTACATGGCCTAGACACAGCTCAGCCCCATAGAAGAGAATGGAGCTGAGCTGTAATACCAAGTACAGCCATTATACAGTACAAGGCGTGGCGCTGTGCTTGGTGAGCTGCGAGAAAGCTGCAGCCGATGCCTTCTCACACAGTTTAAATAATGAGACCACACTGTTTAGTCTGTCTTTATTGTTAATGGCGGTGGGGCACTTAACAATGCACTAAACAGTGTGGTCTCAGTAGTTTAATTAGGGCCCTCTGCTGCCCATATGGCCGTGCGGTACTCGACCACAGCGCAGCCGTGTCACAAGCGCCACACAACCGCGCGGCGTGGTCGTCCTCTAAGAAGCCAAAATACTTCTACCTTACCTCACAGCCCTATTTACAGTATACACGTATCATTTGCTGCATCAGACAACCCTTGTACATGTGCAGGACTCTCTGGGGCACATTTACTAAGGGACTGGCGCGCATTTTAGGCGTACAATAGTCACAAGTCTATTTAGTCGCATGACTGGTTTTATGCCATGTCAGCCAGTTAGGGTTGATGTGGAGGGGGGGTTTGTCAAGGGGTGTGCCAAAGCCGCGACTCCAGCCTCTGAAACTTTTTTAACATTTACACTTGGAAACAGGTGTACATGTTAGCGAAAAACTACTCCAGCCAGGGGCAAAAACTGCCACATAACTTAGACAAATCTAACGGCACCACAAAGCGGGAAACTAAGGCCGCGGTAAATAGCTGGTCTTAGTAAATGTGCCACTCTGACTGTGTGCCGTGTAATAGTACCAGTGACTATTTATGTTTATGGCGCTATAGTTTTAGCGCGAATTCCGCTCCAAAATTCTCCGCCTGCAGTTATTCTCAGAGGGAGGCACACCGCTGTTCACACAGTTGGCGGTTTAAAGCTGCGACTGTGCCAGGTAGGGACATGTCCCTTCTTGGTATGGTGTCTGCACAGACAGCACTGGAAGCCGCAGCGGTAGTCAGTTCGCAGTTTAGCACCATTTTATGGGGTAAACTATGAGCGACTCCATGACATCTATAGTTAAAAAACTATGGCAGTAACCACGGCAGTTTCTGCAGCAGAGAGTGGCAAAATCGCCACATGAATGTAGCTGTCTGCACATGTTGTGGATTACGCTAGTTTTTTTCCACAAGGATACTCGTGCAGTAAAACCACTGCGTAAGGGCTTGTTCACATGATCGTGCTGTTTTTTGCGGTCCGCAAATTGCGGATCCGCAAAAAACGGATGCCGCCCGTGTGCCTTCTGCAATTTGCGGAATGGAACAGGAGGCCCATTATAGAAATGCCTATTCTTGTTCGCAAAACGGACAAGAATAGGACAGGACTCATCATTTTTGCGGGGCCTCGGGACAGAGCACTCTGTGTGCTGTCCGCATCTTTTGCGGACCCATTAAAATGAATGGTTCCGTATACGGACCGTATGCGGACCGCAGAAAACAGCCCGTATACGGAACGCCAAATATGTTTGTGTGAACGAGCCCTAATACAGTACCAGCGATGTGTCTGAGATTATACAAATCTCATGTACACTTTGCTTTTGTGTTCCGTGTGGATTTAGATATCTGCAGCATGTCCATTATGTTTGCGGTTTTTGGGGCGTATTGCACCCCTTTCAATGGACGAGTGATATCTGCGTTAAAACTGCATCAAATCCTTACCAAAAGCCGCAAGTAACGCATGCATATTTTGGTGCGGTCAGGGTGCAGAAACATGCAGAAATCTGCACGAAAATGCAAAAATCTTCTGCATGTTTTACCTGGGGGGAAATTCACACGCGGCAGATTTGTGTGAGAAATACCTGCGTCTGAAAATCTGTCCCATACATACAGTATGATTGGGGTTGTTCCTTCAGCAGTCTCAAGGATTTCTGCATCACATTTGGCAGGTGCAAATATCTCCTTAGAGACTGTAGGAATAACAGACTTAGGGCGGGTTCACGTCGCCGTTATGGATTCCGTCATTGTTTTCCATTATAACATGGTCATAACGGAAAATAACGGAATCCATAAGACGGAAGTCAAAACAGAGGCATTCCGTTTGGATCCTTCATAATACAAGTCTATGGGAAGCATAACGGATCCGTCCTGGTTTCCATCATGCAGGAGTCCAGTCCTCCATAACGAAAACCAGGACGGATCCGTTATGCTGCCCTTAGATTTGAATTATCACGGAATGCAAAACGGAAGCCTTTAAAGAGGCATTCCGTTCTGATCCGTCATAATAGAAGTCTATGGGAATCATAACGGATCCGTCTGGTCTCCGTTATGCAGAACAGAAAAAAAAAAGTCCTGTCGACAGGACTTTTTTTTTTCCGTTCTACATAACGGTATGCTTCCCATAGACTTGTATTATGAAGGATCCAAACGGAATGCCTCCGTTTTGACTTCAGTCGTATAGATTCCGTTATTTTCCGTTATAACGGAAAACAATAACGGAATCCATAACGGTGATGTGAACAAGCCCTTAGGCTACTTTAACATATGCGTTTTTGCTGTATCTGGAAGGGATCAGCAAAAACGCTTCCGTTACTGATAATACAACCATCTGCATCCGTTATGAACGGATCCGGTTGTATTATCTTTAACATAGCCAAGACGGATCCGTCATGAACTCCATTGTAAATCAATGTGTGCCGGATCCTTTTTCTATTGTGTCAGAGAAAACGTATTCGGCACCATTGACTTGCATTGTGCGTCATGCTGGATCCGTTTTGTTCCGCATCTCATGCTGCACTGGTATGGGAACGCAAACAAACGGAACGGAATGCATTTTGGAGCATTCCGTTCTGTTTAGTTCAGTTTTGTCCCCATTGACAATGAATAGAGACAAAAATGAAGCGTTTTTTTCTCCGGTATTGAGATCCTTTGCCAGATCTCAATACCGTAAAATGTAAACGCAAGTGTGAAAATAACCTTACATACACACGACCATATTTTGCCTCCGTGTTCGATCCACATTCTCTGCGTATTGCAAAAAGACCCATTCATTTTTACGGTTCTGCAAGTGAGACGGACGGCACACGGATGTCATCCATATTTTCATTCCATAAATTATAGAACATGTCCTATACTTGTCCGCATTCCAGATGAGAATAGTCATTTCTTACGATGGAAGTGAGAAAACGGTGGAATGCACATAGAAGGTGTCCATATTTTGTGGATCTGCAGTTTGAGGATCGCAATACGGACACGGTCGTGTGCATGTACCAGTCAGGTCTAGGATTGTCAGATCTGGGGAAGGAGTCTACAAGAAGCAGCGGACAATTCATATAGTTATAACTAGGGGTGAGTGAGTCGGGCCTCGGGTCATAGATCCAAAGTCGATTCGATTGATGCAAAACTAAGTTTTGGAATGATCGGACTTTGGATCTTGGATCCGAAGCTTGAGTCACTCACGCCTCGTTATAATAATCACCTTCTGCGCCATCGTCTGTGTCAAAAACAAGCATGAGGAATAAAAGACAGTGGTCACAGTGGTCTATGTTTAAGGCTACATGCACACTACAGTTGTTTTTTGCGGTCCAAAAATAGCGGATCCGTGTTCCTGTTTTTTTTACATCCACATCCGCTCCGTTTGTCCGCAAATTTTGTAGGTTGTGTTTCCGTTTTTCAGTTGTTGTTTTTTGCGGTCCGCCCCAAAAAAAACTGAAGGCTGTAATTCTTCAGAATTTAATATATACAGGTTTCCCAGTAACCATGCGCAAAAAAAAAAAAACGGATGCAGATGACATACGGATGGCTTCCGTTGGTCATCCGCATTTTTTTGCGGACCCATTGACTTCAATGGGTCCGCAAAACGTATATTGCTCACAAGAATAGGACATGCAATACTTTTTTTGCAGACGGGAAACGCGAACAGTGGACGTGGACAAGAAATGGATGAGTCCACCGCATTTTTAACGGATCCATAGAAATGAATTGGAAACCATTCGATCCGCAAAAAAAAAAAAAAAGGAATGGAGGCCGCAAAAAACCACTGCCGTGTGCATATAGCCTAAGGCTAAGGGCTTGTTCACACGACCGTGCCGTTTTTTGGGGTCCGCAAAAAACGGATACTGCCTGTGTGCCTTCTGCAATTTGCGTAACGGGACAGGAGGCCCATTATAGAAATGCCTATTCTTGTCTGCAAAATGGACAGGGGCCACGGGACAGAGCAACGGATGCGGACAGCACTCTGTGTGCTGTCCGCATCTTTTGCGGACCCATTGAAATGAATGGTTCCGTATACGGACCGTACGCGGAATGCAGAAAACGGCCCGTATACGGACTGCAAAATACATTTGTGTGAATGACCCCTAAAAGTGAGATTAGACCTGGATTATGGCTCATTTACTATGGACAACTTTTGTAGAGTCCCCAAGAAGTCACCAACCCGCACCAGGTCTACTTTTACATCTAAAGCTTCATGCACACGTCCGTGGAACACAGACCGTGGTATGCCGGCCTGGATTTCTTCTGAGTGCAGGAGTCATTGGTTGCTATGACGCCCTGTGCGCTTCCTGCTGCCGCCGCAGTACAGTAATGCGCTGGTATAGATCTATACCAGTGTATCACCGTACTGCGGCGGCAGCAGGAAGCGCACGGCGTCATAGCAACCAATGACTCCTGCACTCAGAAGAAATCCAGGCCGGCATACCACGGTCCGTGTTCCACGGACGTGTGCATGAGGCTTAAAGGTGTAAACCACATTATACTCACACCAGATATATTACTAAGGTGCATCCGTTCATAAATGTGGTGCAGACACACAAAGCAAAGCCAGACTTAAAACTGACACAAAAACAACCCTAAATGATAAATGACCCTCAACAAGTGGTACTTTAGTCGGGATCCGCACACACAGGAGGAAACATCAGAGCTTTCTATGCCAGACTGTGGCAAGCTGGAGTAAAATGCACCAAATGTACCAAGCGGCACACACCTCTTAATACATTTGGTGCATCTTTTTTGTTATCCTTGCTCCAGAAAAAAATCTGTTGGACTGTGGGGGGCGCCATCCACTCTGCATCAACTCTCATCATTATCACCCCGGCGTCAGAAGCGGCCAGCGCTCCATGGCACTGCAGCCTCTTCCTAGGCCATGTGACAGCACTGTACATCGGACATGTGGGGCTGAGCTACAATACCAAGCATAGCTGCTATACAGTGTATGGCGCAGTGCGCGGAAAGTCGCCCTGGAGCAGCGGCAGCTCACCGAAACATCAGAATCGGACCCCCCCCCCCCCCAATGTGATAATGATGACCTGTCCTGAGGATATATCATCATCATCATCAATTCCTGGATAGCCCCTTTACTGTGCACTTCTTGTGAAGAAGCTGCTTATTACTTTTCATCCACCAGGGGGAGAATGTGAGCCTTCCTTCTGACACCAGGTAAGGGCTGCATGAGTTTATATTTTCATTTTTTTTTTATATATATATATATATGTATATATATATATATATATATAAGACCCAGCCTAATTTAGCAAATCTGACGTGTCACGTTGTGGTAATAACAGATTTTAGTTATTCAAGCCATTCTGAGATTGTTTTCTCTAAGAAAACTTGGAAAAACTTGCTATTTTCTAAATTAGAATTTCTCTGCTTTTAATACATAGTGATACATCATAAAACAGTTATCAAGTTACATTCCACATATGTCTACTTTAGACCCCTTTCACACGAGTGAGTTTTCCGCGCGGGTGCAATGCGTGACGTGAACGCATAGCACCCGCACTGAATCCTGACCCATTCATTTCAATGGGTCTGTGTACATGAGCGTTGTTTTTCACGCATCACTTCTGCGTTGCGTGAAAAACGCAGCATGTTGTATATTCTGCATTTTAAGTGAATGGGGCTTCAGTGAAAAAACGCTTTGAATCCGCAAGCAAGTGCGCATACAATGCGTTTTTCACTGATGGTTGCTAACAGATGTTTGTAAACTTTCAGTTTTGTATCACGTGTGTGAAAAAACACATCAAATTGCATTGCACTCGCGCGGAAAAAACAGAACAACTGAACGTAATCGCAGACAAAACTGACTGAACTTTTTAGCAAAATGGTGCGAGTTTCACTGAACGCACCCTGAAAGCATCCGGAGCCAACCCTGAACGCTCGTGTGAAAGAGGCCTTATGTTGCATCATTTTGTAAATGTCTTTTTAATTTTTTGGGACATTAGAAGGTTAAAGGGAACCTGTCACCTCCAACAAACATCCCAAGCCGGCAGCAGTACCTGAGAGTATCCAGCAGCGTGTTTGTAAGGCTTGAAGTCACGGGGGCAGCGGCCTCCTTGCTTGAAGTCACGGTAACGACGCCCCCTCGCTGTGACTGACAACCAGCTGTTCGGCAAAGGCAGCCGAACTGTGTGCGTAAGCGCTGTCCCCAGTGCACGGGCAACATCTGTGCAGATTCTGCAGACGCATCCAGACCCATTCAACTTGAATCGGTCCGTGGTCCGTCCGCACTGCAAAAAAGTAGTGTATGCACTGCTTTTTTGCAGTGCAGAGGCACGGATAGAGACCCCACGGAAGCACTCCGTAGTGCTTCCGTGCCTCCGTACGGCACCGGACTTTCCGGATTGTGGACCCATTCAAGTGAATGGATATGCATCTGTGAAGCAGAGTGCACACGGCCAGTGCCCGCATATTGTACATGAGCCCCTAGGCTAGTTTCACACTAGTGCTTTTAGATCCGACGAGCTGTTCCCTGACGGATCTCTCTGCATTTTAGCATTGCTGGAAGCTACCGCATAGCCATCTTGCTCCATTCACTAAAGTGGGGACCAGGAGAAATCTGGCCGCACAGCAATCTGTCAGTGAAAAACGGACAAGATAGAACATCTATTTTTTTACGTAAAAAAAAACTGCCGTGTGAATAACCCCATAGACTACCATTGGTCTTAAAACAGACGTGTGATGGCCTTTGAAAAAATGTACATCACATGTCGTGTGAATGTAGCCTTACCCTGGGTTCGGACCTGAGCGTTCTGAAACGAGCGCTCTGTATGCGCGATTGTACGGGCGTTTGCAATCGCGCATACAGAGACAAGCGAATGCCCATTGTCGCGCGTTCCCGAAAGTCTATGTACGGGAACGCGCGACAAACGCCCCAAAAAAAGCTCAAGAACTTGCGATCATACGCGCTGTAAAACGCCCAGGTGAGAACCATTCCCATAGGGAAGCATTGGTTTCTCCTTGTTGAGCGTTTTACAGCGCGTTTGAACGCGCTGTAAAATGCTGAGGTGTGAACTTAGGGTAAGACCTCTTGCACACAAACTTTTTTTTCTGTTTACGTTCCGTTTTTTGCGTTCCGTATACGGAACTATTCATTTCAATAGATCCGCAAAAAAATGGAAGGTACTCCATATGCCTTCCATTTCCATTCCGTTCAAAGATAGAATATGTCCTATTATTGTCCGCATAACGGGGGCCAGCTGTTCTGTTCTGCAAAAACGGAATGCACACGGACATCATCCGTATTTTTTGCAGATCCGTTTTTTGCAGACTGCAAAATACTGAAAAAGCCATACGGTCGTATGCAAGAGGCCTTAGTCTGACCTCTAGTGGCTCTTTATCAGTATGACAAGTTCATAATCACTAAGGCCCCTTTCACACGAGCGTGATTTCCGCACGGGTGCAATGCGTGACGTGAACGCATAGCACCTGCACTGAATCCTGACCCAATTATTTCAATGGGTCTGTGCACATGAGCGTTGTTTTTCACGCATCAGTTCTGCGTTGCGTAAAAATCGCAGCATGTTCTATATTCTGCGTTTTTCACGCAAGTGCAGGTGCGATGCGTTTTTCACTGATGGTTGCTAAGAGATGTTGTTTGTAAACCTTCAGTTTTTTAATCACGCGCGTGAAAAACACATCAAATCGCATTGCACCCACACGGAACAAACTGGACAACTGAACACGCAGACAAAACTGACTGAGCTTGCAAAATGGTGCGAGTTTCACTGAACGCACCCTGAACGCATACGGACCTAATCTGTCACGCCTGTGTGAACCCAGCCTAAGGCCTCATGCACACGACCGTTGTGTGCACCCGTGACCGTTGTTCAGCGCTATTGTACTATGCATTCTGTATTCAGAATGCTATTATTTCCCTTATAAGCATGTTATAAGGGAAAATAATACAATCTACAGAACACCGATCCCAAGCCTGAACTTCTGTGAAGAAGTTCGGGTTTGGGTACCAAACACGCGCGATTTTTCTCACGCGAGTGCAAAACGCATGACAATGTTTTGCACTTGCGCGGAAAAATCGCGGGTGTTCCCGGAACGCACCAGCACATTTTCCCGCAACGCCCATGTGAAAGGGGCCTAAGAGTGGTGTAATTAGTATGTACATGAAAATGTTGTGCAAGTGAGCAGAGAATAGGAGCGTGTCTCCATGACAAAATGTGGCGCAACTCAGCGCTCAAGACAGATGAAGAAAGGTACACCAGCCCTGGAGTGGAGTAGAAATTAGACTGTTTATATAAATAGGTCGAAAAAACTGGCGCAAAAGTTAGAAAACTTCTAAATTAGTTTAAAAAATGAAAATAGGCTAACAAGGCATAATCCCTCCAAAAAAGGTGCATTTTCAGTAGAAAATGCAACTAAAAAGAAAAAGACAGTCTAAGGGCTCATGCACATAACTATGTATTTTGTGCATTCCGTATTTTGCGGAACGGAACAGCTGGCCCCTGATAGAACAGTCCTATCCTTGTCCATAATGCGGACTATAATAGAACATGTTCTATTTCTTTGCGGAACGGACATACAGAAACGGAATGCACACGGAGTAACTTCCGTTTTCTTGTGGACCCATTGAAATGAGTGGTTCTGCATACGGTCCGCAAAAAAAAACACGAAATGGAAAGAAAATACGTTTGTGTGCATGAGCCCATAAACAGCATTTTTACAGCTGAAAACAGGCGGCGACACTATGGTAAATGTGCCCCCCCCCTGACTGTGTGAATAAGGCGTTACTATTATCAATCTTCAATGGTGCTCTATGCACAAGTGTCTACATAAATCTTCCAAAGGGTTCATGCACACGAACCTGTGCCACCCGTGCCGTGCATTGGAGACTGCAAATTGCGCTCCCCAATGAAACTGCACCATCCATGTGGCCCCTGCTGGCAGATCCATTCAATTTGAATGGGTCCGCGATCCTTCCACACCTAAAAAAAAAAAGGAGTATGTTCTATTTTTTTTTTTTGTGGTGCGGAGGCCCACGGTAAGTGCCATGTTTCATATTGTTTTGGAAGGGAAATGCCATAAATGTGGATGTAAACTGCTGTTTGGTGCACTGCAGGGTCCAGAAGGGAAAGACCGTCTTTTGCAGCGCAGATTTTAATGGATTGGTGTACAGGCGCCATGTTGCTTTTGAGCAGCCTCTGAGGTACCAGTACAGCTATTTTAGGACAACCACAAGTTTTATTATTTTTCTCTAGAGGGAGCTATATACACTGAACAGAAATATAAACGCAACACTTTCGGTTTTGCTCCCATTTTGCATAAGCTGAACTCAAAGATCTGAAGCATTTTCTACATACACAAAAGACCCATTACTCTCAAATATTGTTCACAAATCTGTCTAAATCTGTGTTAGCGAGCACTTCTCCTTTGCCGAGATAATCCATCCAACCTCATAAGTGTGGAATATCAAGGTGCTGATTAGACAGCATATATATTGCACAGGTGTGCCTTAGACTGCCCACAATGAAAGGCCACTCTGAAATGTGCAGTTTGATCACACAGCACAATGCCACAGATGTCACAACGTTTGAGGGAGCGTGCAATTGGCATGCTCACTGCAGGAATGTCTACCAGAGCTGATGCCCGTGCAATGAATGTTCATTGGGGGGGAATCAGAAAACCAGTCAGTATCTGGTGTGGCCACCATTTGCCTCACGCAGCACAACACATCTTCGTTGCATAGAGTTGATCAGGTTGTTGATTGTGGCCTGTGGAATGTTGGTCCACTCCTCTTCAATAGCTGTGCGAAGTTGCAGAATATTGGCAGGAACTGGAACATGCAGTCGTATACGCCGATCCAGAGCATCCCAAACGTGCTCAATGGGTGACATGTCCGGTGAGTATGCTGGCCATGCAAGAACTGGGATGTTTTCAGCTTCCAGGAATTGTGTGCAGATCCTTGCAATATGGGGCCGTGCATTATCATGCTGCAACATGAGGTGATGGTCATGGATGAATGGCACAATGGGCCTCAGGATCTCATCACGGTATCTCTGTGCATTCAAAATGCCATCAATAAAATGCAGCTGTGTTCGTTGTCCATAACATACGCCTGCCCATACCACAACCCCACTGCCACCATGTGCCATTCGATCCACGTTGACATCAGCAAACCGCTTACCCACATGGCGCCACACATGCTGTCTGCCATCTGCCCTGAACAGTGAAAATCGGGATTAATCCGTGAACAGAACGCCTCTCCAACGTGCCAGACGCCATGGAATGTGAGCATTTGTCCATTCAAGACCCCGATGAGGACGACAAGCTACAGTCAGGTCCAGACCCCGATGAGGACGACGAGCTGCAGTCAGGTCAAGACCCTGATGAGGACGACTAGCTGCAGTCAGGTCCAGACCCCGATGAGGACAACGAGCTGCAGTCAGGTCCAGACCCCGATGAGGACGACGAGCTGCAGTCAGGTCCAGACCCCGATGAGGACGACGAGCTGCAGTCAGGTCCAGACCCCGATGAGGACGACGAGCTGCAGTCAGGTCCAGACCCCGATGAGGACGACAAGCTACAGTCGGGTCCAGACCCCGATGAGGACGACGAGCTGCAGTCAGGTCAAGACCCTGATGAGGACGACTAGCTGCAGTCAGGTCCAGACCCCGATGAGGACAACGAGCTGCAGTCAGGTCCAGACCCCGATGAGGACGACGAGCTGCAGTCAGGTCCAGACCCCGATGAGGACGACGAGCTGCAGTCAGGTCCAGACCCCGATGAGGACGACGAGCTGCTGTCAGGTCCAGACCCCGATGAGGACGACGAGCATGCAGATGAGCTTCCCTGAGAAGGTTTCTGACAGTTTGTGCAGAAATTCTTTGGTTATGCAAATTGATTGTTGCTGCAGCTGTCCGGGTGGCTGGTCTCAGACGATCATGGAGGTGAACATGCTGGATGTGGAGGTCTTGGACTAGTGTGGATACACATGGTCTGCGGTTGTGAGGCCGTTTGGATGTACTTCAAAATTCTCTGAAACGCCTTTGGAGACGGCTTCTGGTAGAGAAATGAACATTCATTGCATGGGAAACAGCTCTGGTAGACATTCCTGCAGTCAGCATGCCAATTGCACGCTCCCTTAAACGTTGCGACATCTGTGGCATTGTGCTGTGTGATCAAACTGCACATTTCAGAGTGGCCTTTTTATTGTGGGTAGTCTAAGCCACACCTGTGAAATATTCATGCTGTCTAATCAGCACCTTTATATGCTACACCTGTGAGGTGGGATAGATTATCTCAGCAAAGGAGAAGTGCTCACTAACACAGATTTAGACAGATTTGTGAACAATATTTGAGAGTAATGGGTCATTTATGTAAGTAGAAAATGTTTCAGATCTTTGAGTTCAGCTCATGCAAAATTGGAGCAAAACCAAAAGTGTTGCGTTTATATTTTTGTTCAGTGTACAGTATATACTTTTTTTTAAGCCCTTAGGGACGCATGACGTACCAGTACGGCATGTTTCCCGAGTCCTTAAGGACCCATGACGTACCGGTACGTCATGTGTTGTTCCGATCACCGCGGGCGGTGATAGGAACACGGTGCCTGCTCAAATCATTGAGCAGGCACCATGGCTAAATGCGCAGGGGGGGTCCCGTGACCCCCCCCCCCCCGGTGTCAATTCAGACCTGTGGTTTGCGGCTTTTTATTGTGCGGGGCGGCGGTAGTAGGCGGTGCTGCCTTCCGGTGAAGAGCCTGTGAGATCCAGCCCCCTGGATCTCACAGGCCGGAAGCTGTATGAGTAATACACACAGTATTACTCATACAGCCAATGCATTCCAATACAGAAGTATTGGAATGCATTGTAAAGGATTAGACCCCCAAAAGTTCAAGTCCCAAAGTGGGACAAAAAATTAAGTGCAAAAAAAGTTAGAAAAATAAACTCCCCCCCCCCCCAAAAAAATTAAAAGTTTCAAGTAAAAATAAACAAAAACGTAATTTTCCCCAAATAAAGTTAAAAAAAAAAAGGGGGGGGGGGAGTATACATATTAGGTATCGCCGCTTCCGTATCGACTGGCTTTATAAACATATCACATGACCTAACCCCTCAGATGAAAACCGTAAAAAATAAAAACTCTGCTAAATAAACAATTTTTTGTCACCTTACATCACAAAAAGTACAACAGCAAGCGATCAAAAAGGCGTTTGCCCACCAAAATAGTACCAATCTAACCGTCACCTCATCCTGCAAAAAATTTGCCCCTACCTGAAACAATCGTCGAAAAAATAAAAAAAAACTGTGGCTCAGAATATGGAGACACTAAAACATCATATTTTTTATTTTTTTTTAAAAGCTGTTATTGTGTAAGGCCGAGTTCACACGAACGTGTGTGACCCGTGCTCGTGCTGCGGCCCGCAATAGCGGGCCGCAATGCACAATCGCCGGCCGTAGGTCAGCCACATCGGATCGCGGACCCATTCACTTTAATGGGTCCGCGATCCGCCCGTTCCGCTAAAAGATAGGACATGTCATCTCATCCCGCAAAAATCATACCCTACCCAAGGTAATCGCCCAAAAACTGAAAAAAATATGGCTCTCAGACTATGGAAACACTAAGGCTGGGTTCAGACCTGAGCGTTCTGAAACGAGCGCTCTGTATGCGCGATTGTACGGGCGTTTACAATCGCGCATACAGAGACTGGCGTTCACACATTGTCGCGCGTTCCCGAATTTCTATGTGCGGGAACGCGCGACAAACGCCCAAAAAAAAGCTCAAGCACTTGTTTGAGCGTCGGGCGTTTTACAGCGCGATCGTACGCGCTGTAAAACGCCCAGGTGAGAACCATTCCCATAGGGAATCATTGGTTCTTGCCTGTTGTGCGTTTTACAGCGTGTAGGAACGCGCTGTAAAACGCTCAGGTGTGAACCCAGCCTTAAACATGATTTTTTTTGCTTCAAAAAATAAATCATTGTGTAAAACTTACATAAATAAAAAAAAGTATACATATTACGTATCACTGCATCCGTGACAACCTGCTCTATATAAATATCACATGATCTAACCTGTCAGATGAATGTTGTAAATAACAAAAAATAAAAACGGTGCCAAAACAGCTATTTCTTGTTACCTCTGCCTCACAAAAAGTGTAATATAGAGCAACCAAAAATCATATGTACCCTAAACTAGTGCCAACAATACTGCCACCCTATCCCGTAGTTTCTAAAATGGGGCCTTTTTTTTTGAGTTTCTACTCTATGGATGCATCAGGGGGGCTTCAAATGGGACATGGTGTAAAAAAAAAACAGTCCAGCAAAATCTGCCTTCCAAAAACCGTATGGCATTCCTTTCCTTCTGCGCCCTGCCGTGTGCCCGTACAGCTGTTCACGACCACATATGGGGTGTTTCTGTAAACTACAGTATAAGGGCCATAAATATTGAGTTTTGTTTGGCTCTTAACCCTTGCTTTGTTACTGGGAAAAATTTATTAAAATGGAAAATTTGCCAAAAGATGGAAATTCTGAAATTTCATCTCCATTTGCCAATAACTCTTGTGGAAAACCTAAAGGGTTAACGATGTTTGTAAAATCTGTTTTGAATACCTTGAGGGGTGTAGTTTCTTAGATGGTTTCACTTTTATGGAGTTTCTACTCTAGGGTTGCATCAGGGGGGCTTCAAATGGGACATGGTGTAAAAAAAAAACTGTCCAGCAAAATCTGCCTTCCAAAAAATGTATGGCATTCCTTTCCTTTTGCGCCCTGCCGTGTGCCCGTACAGCTGTTCACGACCACATATGGGGTGTTTCTGTAAACTACAGAATCAGGGCCATAAATATTGAGTTTTGTTTGGCTCTTAACCCTTTCTTTGTTACTGGGAAAAATGGATTCAAATGGAAAATTTGCCAAAAGATGGAAGTTCTGAAATTTCATCTCCATTTTCCATTAATTCTTGTGGAACACCTAAAGGGTTAACGACGTTTGAAAAATCCGTTTTAAATACCGTGAGGGGTGTAGTTTCTCAGATGGGGTCACTTTTATGGAGTTTCTACTCTAGGGGTACATCAGGGGGGCTTCAAATGAGACATGGTGTCAAAAAAAACTGTCCAGCAAAATCTGCCTTCCAAAAACCGTATGGCATTCCTTTGCTTCTGCGCCCTGCCGTGTGCCCGTACAGTAGTTTACGACCACATATGGGGTGTTTCTGTAAACTACAGAATCAGGGCCATAAATATTGAGTTTGGTTTGGCTGTTTCTATTATGTAAGCCTCGCAAAGTGACTTCAGACCTGAACTGGTCACTAAAAATTGGGTTTTTGAAAATTTCTGAAAAATTTCAAGAATTGCTTCTAAACTTCTAAGCCTTGTAACATCCCCAAAAAATAAAATATCATTCCCAAATGATCCAAACATGAAGTAAGACATGAAGTAGACATATGGGGAATGTAAAGTAATAACTATTTTTGGAGGTATTACTATGTATTATAGAAGTAGAGAAATTGAAACTTTGAAATTTGCTAACTTTTTTGACCCAATTTTAGCAGTGTCATAAAGTACAATATGTGACGAATAAACAATCTCAGAACGGCCTGGGTAAGTAAAAGCGTTTTAAAGTTATCAGCACTTAAAGTGACACTGGTCAGATTTGCAAAAAATGGCCAAGTCCTTAAGGTGAAATAGGGCTGAGTCCTTAAGGGGTTAAATCACACATTTTTGTGTTACCATTTTCTAAGTGTCCTTTTTTAATTTTTCTGGAGATCTGGAGGTCTTGTTTGAGGGCTTGTCTTTTTTTGCAGGATAAGGTGATGTTTTCATTGGTACTGTATGGGGTGCATATGACTTTTTGATCACTTGATATAATTTTTCAGGGGCAAGGTGACCAAAAATAGCTTTTTTTATTTTATTTTTTATGGCGTCCACCTGATGGGAAAGGTCATGTAATATTTTTATAGAACAGGTGATTACAAACAAGGTGATAACTAATATGTCCAAAAAAATTTTTCAGTTTAAAAGAAACCTTTCACACTGAATATGGTGTCTGATCGGTACACAGGATGTTGTAGAGCAGGAGGAGCTGAGCAGACTGATATATAGTTTTGTCGAAAAAGATTCAGTAAAACTTGTTTTTTATTCATTTAAATTCCTTCTTATTCTGAACTTTGAAGTCCAGGAGGCGGTCCTATCAGTGACTGACAGCCTTCCCCCTATGACTGTGTATACAGAGAGAGCTGTCAATCACTGATAGAACCGCCTCTTCCACTTCAAAGCCCAGAAGGAGCAGGAAATTAAATGAATAAATTACAAGTTTTACCAAATCCTTTCCCATACAACTACAGTATATATCAGTCTGCTCAGCTCCTCCCGCTCTATAACATCCTGACACCATATAAATGCATTTCTGTCGCCATTTTCCCACAGCCATATTTTTTTTATTTTTCTGGTGGTCTTGTGTGGGGGCCTCTTTTTTGTTTGATGAGGTGATGTTTCCATTGGTGTCATTTTGGGAAACTATTTTTGTGAGACGAGGTAAGCAAAAAATAGCTGTTCTAGAACCACTTATATATTTATTTATTTTTTACAGTGTTCACTTGATGGGATAGATCATGTGATATCTTTATAGAGGCGGCCATTACAGACACAGCGATACCTAAAATGTTCTGAGGTCCTTTTTTTTTTCCTGGTGATGGTCTTGTGTGAGGGGTCATTTTTTTCAGGATGAGTTGATGTTTTCATTGGTACCATTTTGGCATACATATGACTTTTCAATGTATTTTGTGGAGCGAGGTGACGAAATATGGCTCTTCTGACACTTGTGATGTTTTTATAGAACCGTGTAACGTTACATTACCCTACTTTGTGAGATTTCCCTACCTCGTCACTTCCGGTCGCACCGGAAATGACGTGAGGAGGTGTGCCGATCTGCGCAGCCGCAATACGACGGTTTAGGGAAATCTCACAGCGGAGTTCAGCTGGACACTGGGACACTGCGCATGCGCCGGAGAGCCTCACCATCCTTAGGGTAAGGAAAAATTACAGGGCAGTGTGCAAGCGCGGCTAACTACAGAACATAGTAAATAGGTTTTCCAACTTGCAGTAAGCACTATAAGAGAACAATCAAGAACCAGCTCATATGAGAATAGCTCCAGCAAAGGGTTAGCAGCGCTTGCACAATGGCCAGTTATACTACCCCCAGCGCTTGCGCACTGGACCTTAATTTTTCCCTTACCTAAGGATGGTGAGGCTCTCCGGCACATGCGCAGTGTGCCGGTGTCCAGCTGAACTCTGCTGTGAGATTTGCCTAAACCGTCGTTTTGCGCCTGCGCAGATCGACACACCTCCGTAACGTCATTTCTGGTGCGACCGGAAGTGACAAGGTAGGGAAGTCTCACGAAGTAGGGTAATGTAACGTCACACCGGTCGTTATACAGGGAGTGCAGAATTATTAGGCAAGTTGTATTTTTGAGGATTAATTTTATTATTGAACAACCATGTTCTCAATGAACCCAAAAAACTCATTATCAAAGCTGAATATTTTTGGAAGTAGTTTTTAGTTTGTTTTTAGTTTTAGCTATTTTAGGGGAATATCTGTGTGTGCAGGTGACTATTACTGTGCATAATTATTAGGCAACTTAACAAAAAACAAATATATACCCATTTCAATTATTTATTTTTACCAGTGAAACCAATATAACATCTCAACATTCACAAATATACATTTCTGACATTCAAAAACAAAACAAAAACAAATCAGTGACCAATATAGCCACCTTTCTTTGCAAGGACACTCAAAAGCCATCCATGGATTCTGTCAGTGTTTTGATCTGTTCACCATCAACATTGCGTGCAGCAGCAACCACAGCCTCCCAGACACTGTTCAGAGAGGTGTACTGTTTTCCCTCCTTGTAAATCTCACATTTGATGATGGACCACAGGTTCTCAATGGGGTTCAGATCAGGTGAACAAGGAGGCCATGTCATTAGATTTTCTTCTTTTATACCCTTTCTTGCCAGCCACGCTGTGGAGTACATGGACGCGTGTGATGGAGCATTGTCCTGCATGAAAATCATGTTTTTCTTGAAGGATGCAGACTTCTTCCTGTACCACTGCTTGAAGAAGGTGTCTTCCAGAAACTGGCAGTAGGACTGGGAGTTGAGCTTGACTCCATCCTCAACCCAAAAAGGCCCCACAAGCTCATCTTTGATGATACCAGCCCAAACCAGTACTCCACCTTGCTGGCGTCTGAGTCGGACTGGAGCTCTCTGCCCTTTACCAATCCAGCCACGGGCCCATCCATCTGGCCCATCAAGACTCACTCTCATTTCATCAGTCCATAAAACCTTAGAAAAATCAGTCTTGAGATATTTCTTGGCCCAGTCTTGACGTTTCAGCTTGTGTGTCTTGTTCAGTGGTGGTCGTCTTTCAGCCTTTCTTACCTTGGCCATGTCTCTGAGTATTGCACACCTTGTGCTTTTGGGCACTCCAGTGATGTTGCAGCTCTGAAATATGGCCAAACTGGTGGCAAGTGGCATCTTGGCAGCTGCACGCTTGACTTTTCTCAGTTCATGGGCAGTTATTTTGCGCCTTGGTTTTTCCACGCGCTTCTTGCGACCCTGTTGACTATTTTGAATGAAACGCTTGATTATTCGATGATCACGCTTCAGAAGCTTTGCAATTTTAAGAGTGCTGCATCCCTCTGCAAGATATCTCACTATTTTTGACTTTTCTGAGCCTGTCAAGTCCTTCTTTTGACCCATTTTGCCAAAGGAAAGGAAGTTGCCTAATAATTATGCACACCTGATATAGGGTGTTGATGTCATTAGACCACACCCCTTCTCATTACAGAGATGCACATCACCTAATATGCTTAATTGGTAGTAGGCTTTCGAGCCTATACAGCTTGGAGTAAGACAACATGCATAAATAGGATGATGTGGTCAAAATACTCATTTGCCTAATAATTCTGCACTCCCTGTAGATGCGACAGTACCTAATATGTCTATTTTTTTTTTCAATAGTAAATCGCTTGAACCTTTTTTTTTTTTTTTCCCCACTAGGGGACTTCAACTGCAGTACAATACTCTAAAAATTAGGGACATCCTTCGGCAGTCGGTGCGCCTAGAAGGAAATTTAGGGGTTGTACTGCTTAACTAGTTACACTGCTCAAATAATTGCTCTGGAACAAAAAATGATGTATAAATTACTATGAATTAAAAACCACTAATTGATGAAATACATATGGTGTGCCGTGGATTTCTCTTGTGAATCAATTTCAGGCCTGTCCTCCACGAGCACCTACCATTCTAGGGTGTGCAGATCTCATATCTTCTCTTGTGGAAATTTACTACAGGCCCTGGCTGAAGTAGACTTCAATCGTCATTTACGCCAAAGGAACTGGCATAAATTATAGTGAATTTTGCCAGGGCTGATGGCCCCACATCCACCATGCCGCTGCCGCCACTCCTCAGTGGTGAGGGTGGCATAAAAACACTACGTGCACCTAAATTTAAAACCGCAAACGAGGGCCATGCCACTTTTTATGCCAGCTTCTTTGTGTAGAAGGTTCTAATAAATGACCCCTATTTTTTAGATACCACTTTTGGCAAAGATCATGGAGACTGTAGTAAGGGGTCACACACAATGTAGTGTCATGTACAGCAACAATCAGAGCCCCCATGGGTCTGTATTAGGCCTCTTGCTCATATTCTCGGTCCGGGTCCAATCCACATTATTTGCGGATCGCAGGCAGACCCATTCATTCCTATGAGGCCGCATAAATGCGGATGGATTTTATTCGTCTGCTGTCCGCATCTGTTCTGCAAATTACAGAATATGTCCTATTCTTTTCCATGTTGCAGACAAGCATATCCATTTCTATAATAGGAACGGAGAAAAGTGCAGGATGCACACGGCAGGTATCCGTATTTTGTAGATCCGTGGTTTGCAGACTGCAAAATCCATATGGCCTTTCTATGTAGCCTTAGGATGGAATCACAGGTGTGGTTTTAGAGCCAAAGCTAGGAGCGGATCCACAGAAGGTCTTCCCTCCCTCTCAATCCATTCCTCTCTGGGGTTCACAGGCTTGTCTTTATTTACACTCTGAGGTGCATTTTCTAGAGAAAGATCAGCAAAAGGTGGTGTTTTGACAAATTGTGCAATATGAGCTGTAGGTCCTCAATACTGCGCCATGTGGTGCACTGCAAAGCACAGTATACTTCTCTGGAAGCAATACTCTGAAAGAATTGCTTCTCTATGGCAAAAAAAATACATTTTTACTGCCACCGGGCAAAGTGAGGCTGTTACTGGTGCCACTGTGGCTGGCACTGGGTGCATTACAGACATTTCTGGTGCCAACATGGCTGGCACTCTTTTGAGCGCGGACACGTAGCTGTGAGTATGCCTACAGGTTCGCCCTTACTTCAGCAGGTAATGCCACCTGCTAGTGACCTACTTTCCCATCACTATCTTTCTCCCTGGCATACCGAGCTCAGCCTCTGAGTAATAGGTTTTATAACTAATGTACAGCCACCGAGAACTGGGTGAAAGGTAACCCCGAAACGCCTTCTCTCTCCCGGTGCATGCCGGGAGCCAGGGCTGACGCGTCCTCCAGGTGGGCGTGGCTTGAGTTTGATTGCCTTGCCCTCCCGCCTACTGCACGCTAGCGTTTATGTGGCTCCGCCTAGCAGGCGTGGTTTAACTTGATTGACATGTTGTTGTGATCAGAAACCGGTTTGGCCCAGCAAGGAGCTGCCGGAGTGCGGGATGTGGCCCCGAAGATGCCGGGTCCTAAGACCTCAATGGGGAAGGGGCCGCAGGTGAGACGTCAGTATGTGTGGCTGGGTGTGCTGTCAGGACTGACGTGTGGGAAGAAGTTTCCGCATAGCTCATGTATGATCCCTACCTGTTCCACATGAAGGCTGTCAGCATCCTGTCTGTATAACGGTGCTTTTCAGCCTGCTGCTGCAGAACTACAAGCCCCAGCATGCTCCAATAGCAGCAAGCTGCGGGGGGTTGTAGTTCCACATTAGTCAGCTTGCAGCCTGGCTTTGGATTTTGTATTCTGCTATAATTTGTGCATATAAAGGGGCAGATCTAAAATACTGGGTGTATATAGCGTCTGAGTGTAGTCAGGTGTGCATTATATACTGTATGTAGTGTGTGTGTGTGTGTGTGTATGTGTATATATATATATATATATATATATATATATATATGTATTCCCTAATATTTTACCGACTTATTTGCTTTTAGTTTTGTGGTTTCTTGACTATACGTGGCAGTGTCTAGTTACTACACTTGTCCCATGTAACGCATGGGCCGAGCGCCTAAAATGGCGTGCTAATAGCGGTGCATGGCATGGCTTTATGTAACCTGTAACTATTGCACTCCTGAATGATCCTGTGTCTCCAGCAGTCACTGTGAATATGCTGCTTATCACCCATCACCCAGCAGGGGGAGACTGTGAGCCTTCTTCCATCAGGCACCAGGTAAGTGGCAGTCCAGCTTTGTTATCAGTGCGCTGTAATGGCGCCACGCCTGCCCCAGGGTGGGAACAGATAAGGCGGGGGAGCAGGCACTGAGGGCTCTCTGCATCTTGGAAATGTATTTTTCTTCTGCTGTCTCTCCTATCTTTTTTTTTTTTTTTTTTCCCTCTTACCCTCCCCCCTTCCTTTTTTATTTTTTCCCCTAGATTCCCCCTGAAGTATAACCCATGGCAGGGATGGCAGTGGAGGACCTCGGCGCCTCCCGGTGTGGGATCACCCCACTGCAACAAATAATAGCCTCAGGAACCGGTGCTCTTCTCACCTCGCTCTTTGGTATGGTCCAGTGGGGATGTAGTGGTGGGGGGAGTGGAAGTGACTTGTGATTGCCCGTATGTCACCTGCTTTTTCCCCTCCTGGTTTTCCGCAGTGACTCCTCTAGACGTTGTGAAGATCCGACTGCAGTCACAAAAGAAACCATTCTCCAAAGGTAGTGCTCCCCTTTATGCTGATCTTCCTACTAACCCACCATGGATGATGGTTCTCCACCCGTACTACATGTGCTTCAAACCCTCAATACGCTTTTTTGGCAGCGCCCCCTCCCCTTCTTAGTGCATTTATCCACGGGAGTGACTTTCGGTGCAGGGACTGGAGAGTGATAAGTAGCAGTACTTACCCTAGTTTAGTACCTACCCTCTCTGTGTGATCTAGTTTCAGGTTTTATGTATATAAGAATTATGGTAGAAGGCAAGGTTTTTCAGTGTTCTAACTTTTTTTTAATGTATCAATTCCTTACTTTTGTCAAAATCTTAGCTTGCTGTCAGTGAATGAAAACATGTTTTGAACCAGGGTTGAAAACCCATCCTGATCCTGTCCAACTGCTACACATGCGTGACTCGATACGGGGAAGATTCAGGTACCCCGTACTGAGCTGTGCATGTGGGACATGGTCAGGACAACATTTCTACCTCCAGATGTGAACAAGAATCATCGGGGAGCTGTCACTTTTTCTTTTTGCAAGGAATAAGCTTTATGTAGCTACAATAGAAATGAATGATTAGGCAATCTGCGTACAAGTGGGTCTTTGAGGTCGCAGCTTGGGGTCCTCATTGTTAATGTGTGCATTCTCTGTGCTGTAGCTACTTAAAGGGGTTGTCTCATCATGGACAATGGGGGCATATCACTAGGACATGCCCCCATTGTCTTATAGGTGCGGGTCGACCCGCACCTATATCGAGAACGGAACCCTGAAAGTGAAGGAGGGCGCACCGCGCATGGGCAGCAGCCCTCCATTCATTTTCTATGGAGCCGGCGAAAATAGCCGAGCTCGGCTATTTCTGTCGGCCTCATAGAAATGAATGGGAGCGGGGGCCACACATGCACGGTTCACTCTCATTCACTTCTATGGGGGAGCCGGCTTGGTGGTGGCCGGACCGGAGTCCTCCAGCCACCACCTTGCGTGCCCCGCTCTCAATAAAGGTGCGGGTCCCAGCGTTGGGACCCACACCTATAAGACAATGGGGGCATATCCTAGCGATATGCCCCCATTGTCCATGATGAGACAACCCCTTTAAAGGGGTTGTCCACTATTTACTATAGATTTAATATATCTTGAGGCTAGGTCATCAGTAGTAAAGAGCAGAAAACCCATTTAAAGGGATATTCCAGTTGTGGCAAGTTGTCCTCGGTTGTCTCTGGAACTCCCATAGACATAAATGTAGTGGTAGTACGTGTGTGCTCAATTTGTCACTTTGTAGATTTCGGCGAAGACCCAAGGGGGGGTGGGTCTTAGTTCTTGTGATTGGCGTAGGTCCCAATGGTAGGACCCGCATATCTAATAGTTATCCCCTGTTCTGTGGATAATTGATAACTTATCACAATCGGAATACCCCTTTAAAGAGCATGTACAGGACTTTAAAAGCATGGATGCTTTCTTCTAAAAACAGCGCCACCCATCTGGTTGGATTTGGTATTGCAGCTTGACTTCACTGAAAGAAATGGGCTGCAATACCAGGCACAAACTGAGGTATGGCGCTGTATTTAGGAGAAAGCAGCCATGTTATCATAATTCTGTACAATCCCTTAAAGGAACGCTCCGGGTACAACAGTGGCATGTTTTGCCTGTCCTATGTCTTTTTTAATACCACAAGTCTTGCATTAACTCTTGACGTTCTCGAATTCCTGGCCGCATGTCATCCCTTCACTACTAATCTGCAGCTGCCCCGCTAGTAACGGCCGTATAGCACACATTTCTATGTTATATTAACCCCTTGCGCTTCCTGCAGTCACAGCTAATTACCGCACCCCCTGTCAGCACGATGTACCTACCTGTATGTACTGTATTTGTAGCCGCACAATACAAATGACATACACCATTTTGTTCTGGTTCCTCATTTATTCCTCTTGTGTTGCAGTAATGTCTGTAAAGTCTCTTCCCCGGGCACCCCCCTTGCGCCACCCCACATGTGAGTACATCCTTGACCCCGTAGCTCCGGGTAATGTGTACATTTTTGTGTTTTCTCAGTTGCTCTTTGAAGTTGTGTTCTGCATGTCATTGGCCTCCGTGTACTCTACAGACGGCGGTATTGTGGGGGTAGGCGTTTTGCTGTGCCCGTGGATTTGGGATGAGGACATAATATCCCATCCATATGGTTTTGATTTGCTATAACTGCACCCCTCTCCCTTCCACCTGAATCAGCCATATTTAGGGCCCCTAAGTAATCAGAGGGTGGTGCGGTGACCTTGCTTGTGGCCCTGCTCCTCCCCTGCCCTGTAAACTAAAACTGCTTACAAGCTCCAGCCCATTTACTAACATACAGCAGATTAGTGACCACTGTCTAAAAGAGAAACTGTTTGTTGCCCATAGCAACCAATCACAGCACAGCTTTCTTTTTTAACAAACAGGCTAACAAATGAAAGCTTCTCTGTAATTGGTTGCAACGGGAAGGAGCCAGTTTTACTCTGAGGCAGTTTCATAGCCCTCACCCTCACTATATACCGTGCTTAATTCTGCTCCCATCTCGCCCTCTTACCCGTCTTTTCTTTATAACCCACCCAGGGCGCTGTTTCCTGTACTGTAATGGTCTCATGGATCATCTCTTTGTGTGCCAGCATGCTACAGCGTGTAGCACCTGGTATAGAACACCCAACCACTTCCACGGCACACTGGTAAGTATGGTTGTATATAATGGGGTATGGCTATTCTGTTGTCGTGTGGTATGGATAGTAGAGAAGACTGCTAATGCTGTGCTGATCACACAGAAGCCGAGGGCTCGTTGTCAGGGACAGTGGGCTCCCTGTAGATCAGGCAGAGATGTCCCTGCCTTCTCCATCGCTGTAAACACTATGCTCAACAAGGGAGCGCCAGTCCTGCTTCAGTGTCCCGAGTGACTGCATGTGCTGCTGGTTCCTAGCAGACCCAGAATATCTCTTCAGGGCACTGGGGCTAATATGTAAATAAGTGGAACTTTATATTGTCCCCCAAAGGTCTTGTATGATCTTATGGGGGGCACAAAGTGACAAAAACAATAATAACGAATAAATAAAAAAAGTGATGCTTCTAGCCCTGCCCTGTCTACCATAAACTACTAGTATGTATTCCCTATAGCTAAATGACCATAACGGAGAGGGAACACAATATTAACCACTTCACATGGGGGCCATTTCCCCCCTCATGACAGAGCCATTTTTTTGCAAATCTGACGTGTCCCTTTATGTGGTAATAGCTTTAAAACTCTTTTACTTATCGAGGCCATTCTGAGATTTTCTCGTCACATATTGTACTTCATGACAGTGGTAAAATTGAGTCAAAAAATTTCATTTTTAATTATAAAAAAGTACCAAATTTATCAAAAATTTTGAAAAATTAGCAAATTTCAATTTTTTTAATACATAGTAATACCTCCAAAAATAGTTATTACTTTACATTCCCCATATGTCTACTTCATGTTTGGATAATTTTGTGAATGCCATTTTATTTTTAGGGATGTTAGAAGGCTTAGAAGTTTAGAAGCAAATCTTGAAATGTTTCAGAAAATTTCCAAAACCCACTTTTTAAGGACCATTTCAGGTCTGAAGTCACTTTGTGAGGCTTGCATAATAGAAACCACCCAAAAATGACCCCATTTTTAGAAACAACACCCTCAAGGTATTCAAAACTGATTTTTACAAATGTTGTTAACCCTTTAGGCATTCCACAAGAATTAATGGATAATAGAGATTAAATTTCATAATTTCACTTTTTTGGCAGATTTTCCATTTTAATCATTTTTTATTTTTTTTTCCCACTAACAAAGCAAGGGTTAACAGCCAAACAAAGCACAATATTTATTGCCCTGATTCTGTAGTTTACAGAAACACCCCATATATGGTTGAAAACTGCTGTATGGCCACACGGCAGGGCGCAGTAGGAAAGGAACTGATTTGAAGCACCTGATGCACCCCTAGAGTAGAAACTCCAAAAAAGTGACTCCATTTTGGAAACTACAGGATAAGGTGGCAGTTTTGTTGGTACCTGTGGCGAAAGCCACTTCGCCACAGTGTTTTGGAGGGGGCTGTTTGCCCGCCTCCTGCCCCAGGTTTATGGGCCCTCTCATCAGCCAGGCCTCCTTTGTTCACAAAGGACTTGGACTAACTTGAACCCCTGGTCTAATTTGTGCCATTTTGGGATGTTTAATGTCTGTGTATTGAAAAGGGTGGGACATTGTATACGTTGAGTAGTGAGGTCTGTTCCATTGTCTCTCTATGTGTATTAGCGATGTCCTTTGTCCTGAGAGATAATTGAATTACTTCTTGGTTGTCTCCAGGACAGAGGATATTGTGTATTCGCCTGCCAGTGTGAGGTAATTCTATCACGGGCAGAGGGGAGGATTTTGTGTGGGAGTGTCTGAGTGTATTGTACGTGGTTATTGGCTGTTTTTACAAAACCCTGTGGGTGGTAACCTTGTTGGAAGATGTGTATAAAATGCTTGTGTGTTAAAATAAAGAGGCTGCTTTATACCTTCATGAAGGTTTGGCTCATGTTTGGGGAATGCGATAACTACACTCTTGGGGATTTCTATATCACAATACTCCCCCTGAGTATAAGCTCTTGTAAGAGCTTGTTCATGGTTCCTGCTCTTTGGATGTAGGAGAGGTCCACCCCCTGGAAGCTGAAGCCCGGTCTTGGGTCCAGCGTGGGTGGAGGACGATGAGACCCCAACCAAGCTGCGGCGGTTCGTGGGGTCTGCAGTGCGTACGGTGTCAAGTGCAGTGCTTGGAGTCCTCGGAAAGCACTAGGAACATCTGTCAACGGAGGTACCCGGTCGGGGTGCTATGAGATCCGTTACAGTACTATTTTAGGGTACATATGACTTTTGGTTGCTCTACATTAGGCCTCTTTCACACGGGTGTTGCGTGAGACGATGCGGGTGCGTTGCGGGAACATGCACAATTTTTCTGCGCGAGTGCAAAACATTGTAATGCGTTTTGCACTCGCGTGAGAAAAATTGGCATGTTTGATACCCAAACTTCTTCACAGAAGTTCGGGCTTGGGATCGGTGTGCTGTAGATTGTATTATTTTCCCTTATAACATGGTTACAGAATGCATAGTACAATAGCGCTGGAGGGGTTACATAATTTTTTTTATTTTATTTTTTTTATTAACTTGCCTTAATCCACTTGATTGCTCAGCCCGGCTTCTCTTCTGTCTTCTTTTTTGCTGTGTGCAGGAAAAGGACCTGTGGTGACATCACTCCGGTCATCACATGGGCCATCACCATGGTAAAAGATCATGTGACAGACCATGTGATGACCGGAGTGACTTCACCACAGGTCCTTTTCCTGCACACAGCAAAAAAGAAGACAGAAGAGAAGCCGGGCTGCGCAATCAAGTGGATTAAGGTGAGTTTAATTATTTTTATTTTATTTTAATTTTTTAACCCCTCCAGCGCTATTGTACTATGCATTCTGTATTCAGAATGCTATTGTTTCCCCTTATAACCATGTTTTAAGGGAAAATAATAATGATCGGGTCTCCATCCCGATCGTCTCCTAGCAACCGTGCATACAAATCACACCGCATCCGCACTTGCTTGCGGATGCTTGCGATTTTCACGCAACCCCATTCATTTCTATAGGGCCTGCGTTACGTGAAAAACGCACAAAGAGGAGCATGCTTCGTTTTTCACGCGACGCACAAGTAATGCGTGAAAATCGCCGCTCATGTGCACAGCCCCATAGAAATGAATGGGTCCGGATTCAGTGCGGGTGCAATGCGTTCAACTCGCGCATCGCATCCGCGCGGAATACTCGCCCGTGTAAAAGGGGCCTTACACTTTTTGTGAGGCAAGGTAACAAACATCGCTGTTTCGGCACCGATTTTTATTTTATTTACAATGTTCATCTGACAGGTTAGATTATATGATATTTTTATACAGCAGGTTCTTACGGGCCTTTTTTTCTTTTTTTTTTTCTTTAGCACTGTTTCTATTTTTTTATTTTTACGGCAATTATCTGTGATATTTTTATAGAGCTGGTTATTACGGACGCGGCGATACCTAATATGTCAACTTTTTTATTTATATCAATTTAACAGAATAATAGCATGTTCTGAGAGCCATATTTTTTATTTTTTTTAGCTATTTTCTTATGTAGGGGCTCATTGTTTGCGGAATGAGGTGACAGTTTTATTGGTACCATTTTGTGGGACCTACGCCTTTTTGATCACTTGGTGTTGCACTTTTTGTGATGTAAGGTGACAAAATTTTTATTTTTTTTGTACAGTTTATATTATTATTATTATTATTATTATTATTATTATTATTATTTTATTTTTTTTATTTTTTTATGGTGTTTATCAGACGGGGTCGATCATGTGATATATTTATAGAGCCGGCCGGCATGGACGCGACAATACCAAATATGTGTTGTTGTTTTTTTTTTTTTAGTTTTTTTTTTTTTACACTTTGTGTCCCCCATAAAGTCATACAAGACCTCTGGGATTTTCACTATTGATTTCTCCTGTAACTGGGGCTGATATAGTAGCCCCAGTTACAGGGGAAATACACCCCCAGAGAGGCTGTACAGCATAATACAGCGCTGTACAGCCTCAATGCAGGGCTGATCGAGGTCAGTGAAAGACCCGACAGCTCCTGCACTCTCCCGGCCCCGGCGGTCACATGACCGCCAGGACAGGAAGCGCATCGCTCTGTATACACAGCGCTTGATGAGCACTGTATATGCAGCGATTTAGAATTTTCCCTGCCTTCTCTCTGGGTTGCCCTGCAGTCACTGACAGCGGGCAACCCGATCTGCAGCTGCGATCTCTGAATGTTCTAATAGCCATAACTTCTCGAGGGATTTGTTTTGTTTTACTACTTTGAAAAAATTAAAACCTTTGAAAAAAAAATCTTAATTTTCTTTGTAGCGCCATTTTCTGGCAGCTATAATTTATTTTTATATATATATAATGAGCTCTGTGAATGGAAATATATATATTCATTTATTTATTTTTGTGGGTAAAAGGTGATTAAAAAATGGCGAATCCCCTTCTTCTTCTTTTTTTTTATTTTTATTATTATTTATTTATTTATTTCTTTTTTCTCCGTTACGGCGTTCACCGCACCAGCCGCGTATACCACAGCAGCCCGCTCCATACATTACCTCAACCACAGTGATCAGGAAGGGGGATTATTAATGGCCCAGTCTTGATAAGGATAGGGGATGACTAGCTGATATGCATTTCTTTCTCAGACCAAAAGTTCAGGTCCTCGAGTGCACCACTCAAATATTAATGTTGAGTACTGATTACAACTTAAACTGGTTCTCTGCCCTTTTTCTTACTCATGATCTATCCTCAGGACAGGTCATCGGCATCTGCTCGGTGGAGGTCTGACGCCCGGGACCCCCGCCATTCAGATGTTTGGGAATGCTGCGGTGCTTACAGTAGCACAGCCACAGTGGCCTTTTCACTGCTGTCTCAATACCTTCCCTGCCCTGGCCGTCCTTAGGGGCGTAGTTATGGGTTGTTATGGAGACCTGTATCACGCCTCTCCTGGCTTGATTGCTGGGGGTCCAAACGCAGGGACCCCCTTGAGATTGGGGGTCCTGGTCCGATGGAGGGCCAGGTGGAGCATGCTCACTGTTGCTCCGTTCATTCTCTGTGTGAGCAGCAGAGATAGCTGAGCGCAGTACTCGGTTATCTCCCGAGCTCCTGCAGCGAAGGAATGAAAGGGCTGCATGCATGCACAACCTGTCCCTCCAGAACGGTGGGGGTCCCAGCGTTTGGAATCCCAGCGATCAGCTAGTTGTCCCCTATCCAGTGGATAGGTGATCACTTTTAAACTTGGCACAACCCCTTTAATGTGACTCAAGTGCCCTCATGCACCTTAGACTTGGCTCTGGTGTATACATATTAATGATGGTTATTCTCTTCTCTCTTCCAGGATGCTTTTGTGAAGATATCGCGTCATGAGGGTTTAACATCACTATGGAGTGGTCTTCCACCAACATTGTAAGTACAAGGTACTAAAGGAACACTCTAGGCCAGGGAGCAGCAACCTTCGGCACTACAGCTGTTGTGAAACTACAATTCCCAGCATGCTCCTTTATTTCTGAGAGGAGCAGAGGAAGTATGCATGCTGGGAGTTGTAGTTTCACAATAGCTGGAGTTCCAGAAGTTGCCTCTCACTGCTCTAGGCCATCGTGTTATGCCTAGTGCAGGGCCGGAGGAGTTAGTAGTGCCCTGTGTGATGCTTTCCTCCTTAGACCCAGCGCTAGACTTAACAGTGTATGTATGAATTTTGCCAGCCATGTTTCTTTAAAAACAAAACAAAAAAACACTCCTTTCTTTATGGGTAACTGTCACGTGATCTCAGTCTGACCACCAGTCCAGAGCTTCCTCTCGTGTAGACAGGAGGTCAGTCTCTTCTGATTAGTCTGTCTACACTGTCTGTGTGCAGAATCTCCAGTGTATCTTATGAAGTAGAAATTGAGAAATGTCCAGCTTACCCATATTCATCCTGTAATTCTGTGCACGGAGCAGACCCAAGCCGGTCCAGGCATCATACTGAGTAGAAAAAGAAGGCTCCAGCAGTCGTGGTAAAAGTTTTCCGGTCCTGGTCTTTATTACACCAAACTTTGTCATGTACAAACACAGTGGCACTCCGCCCCACTCCCCCAGATAAGATCTGGGGGAGTGGGGAGGAGTGCCACTGTGTTTGTACATGACAAGTTTGGTGTAATAAAGACCAGGACCGGAAAACTTTTACCACGACTGCTGGAGCCTTCTTTTTCTACTCAGTATCTTATGAAGTACAGCATCGCACTCCCCTTTTGCTTTCAAAGGGGATCTATCAGCAGATTTGTACCTATTAACCTGGCTGAGCTGTTACATGTGCACTTGTCTCTGAAGACATCTGTGTTGGTCCCATGTTCATATGTGTCCGCGTTGCTGAGAAAAATTGTTTTAATATATACAAATGAGCCTTTAGGAGCAACAGGGGTCATTGCCCTTACACTTAGAGGATCTGCTGTGCCCTCTCCACTCTTATTGAAAGGACCAGGCAGTGAAAACATCAAAACTTCTTCTGGCCCTGTCAATGAAAAGACATGGCAGTTGCAGAGAAAGCAGAACCTCTAGGTGTAATGGCAACCAGAGACATGATGGGAAATTAGAGGAATCCTATCAAAGAGGTGGCAGACAAACCCGTAAGGGGGAGTTCACATCAGCATTCACAATTCCGTTATTGCTTTCTGTTATATCTGAATTGTAAGACGGAATTCAAAACGGAAACCTTTAGAGGCATTCCGTTTTGATTTGTCATAATAGAGGTCTAATGGCAAGCATAATGGATCTATCTGGTTTCTGTTATCCAGGACTGAAAAAGTCCTTTAGACAGGAAAGCGATAACGGAATTGCTAACGCTAATGTGAACTCCCCCTCTGGGACCTGCACCTATCAGAAAATGGGGGCATATCCTATCGACATAACCCATATTGTCCGAGATGGGAAAACCCCTTAAAGTCATAAATGAAAGGGGAAAAAACACACATTGCAAGCATACAAAATAGTAAAGGTGAATCCCTGACCTCAACTCCAGAAATAGCCAATGAATTAGCCTCTTTTTATTTCTCTTTGTACAATTTACAAACAATTGGCCCTGAGGATAAACAAAAGAAAACCGCGGCTTTCATTAATTCAGTTGTGGTCCCTAAACTTAAAGCTGAGGAGGTAGATAGTTTATTAACTCCAGTCACAGAGAGAGGGGTGAGGGATTGTCTTGTGAGTATACCTACTGGTAAGAGTCCAGGGCCCGATGGTCTTCCCATATTGTACTATAAAAAATTAAATTAAAGATTTTAATTCCCCAACTCACTAATCTCTGCAACTCACTGTTGGGAGGAACCCCCCTTCCCTCACAATCACTGATGGCCCATATAGTAGTACTGCACAAGGAAGGGAAAGATCCTAGTAAATGTGGTAGTTACAGGCCCATCTCGCTCTTGAATGCTGATGTGAAACTGTGGGCCAAAATACTCAGCAAAAGGATAGCCAAGTTTCTCCCTGATCTGCTTGGGGAGGAACAGGTGGGATTCGTGGGGGGCAGAGAAGGTAGGCATAATGTGAGCAGGATCTTCCACGCCATCCATTATGCTAGAAAGGAGAAGACTCCTCTGATGCTCGTAGGAACGGACGCGGAGAAAGCATTTGACAGGGTAAGCTGGTCATTTATGAGAGATACTCTCCTGCATTTTGGCTTCCCCTCCGCGTTCGTTGCTGCGATTTTCACTCTTTATGGAAGTCCCTCGGCAAAAGTCTTTGCTAATGGCTACCTCTCTGCCCCCTTCGGAATAAAAAATGGAACACGTCAAGGATGCCCCCTATCGCCTACTCTCTTTGTGCTGGCTCTAGAGATTTTCCTAAATAAAATACGGGCCTCAGACAAAATTAAGGGTCTCCGAATAGGGCGCTACATGCACTCAGTGGCAGCATTTGCCGATGACCTTCTCTTACTGGTCACCAATCCAGAAGAAGCTTTGCTGGAAATTATGAAGTTATTTGAAGAGTATGGAAAGGTCTCCAATTTCAAAGTTAATTACGAGAAATCAGAGATACTTAACGTCTCTATTAAAAAGGAAAGGGCGAAGGGCCTAGTCTCACTCTCGCCTTTCCAATGGCCAGGACGAGCTATAAAATTCCTGGGAATCCAAGTGCCGTCCGATCCCCAGCAGTTCTATAGTTTGAACTATCCTCCCTTATTTTCCAAGATTAAGGCCTATCTTAGCTCTATAAAAATCCCATACCTATCTTGGCTAGGTAGGAAAAATATACTGACCACATATGCTCTCCCACAGATACTATATATTTTGAGATGTCTACCCATAAATATCCCGGACAAGTTTTTTGCTGATTTTAGGAGACTCTTCACTAAGTTCTTGCGGGCTAGTGGAAGGCCACGCCTCTCTTATCTTCTTCTTATAAAAGAGGGGGGAGGGAGGGCTCTCTTTCCCTGATTTAAGGACCTACCATCATGCTATTCACCTTGGAAGGTGGACCGAATTAGCAGACTTGTCCAATAACAAATTACACGTTGACATTGAACGTCACCTAATGGGTACTAATGCTACAAGGTACATGTGGGTCGCTAATAAGAATAGGAAGAAACACCTGTTTATGTCGGAAATGACTAACTCTATGCTCTCTTATTGTCAGAAAACAAAGGGCCTCTTGATGCATCAAAATAAACTCTCCCCACTAGCTCCACTTTCCGTCCTACCTTACTATATGAGAGGTAAAGGGAGCATGAACCAACAGTGTTGGTATAATCTTACAGAGATGAGAATCTCAAATTTGCGCAAATCTGCTGAACCAGATTCTTTCATACACGATACGATGGAGAAAATTCCAAAACCCTTTCGGAATTCACTAGCTATACGGGACTTGACCATTACTTGTAAAGAATACAAGAGAGTGTACACTGGGGAAGCTTTAGATCCAACGTGGTTGGAGAACCTTTCCTTATCCTCCACTAAGCCTCCACCGAAAATGTTGTCCTACTTTTATTCCCAGCTACTCCTCGCACCATCTTCTGAGAAACGCTTGTATTTAAAGGCATGGGAACAAGAGCTTCAGATAAGCATCTCAGACATTGATGTTAAATTTATCTTAGCTCATTCGCATGGCTTCTCAAGAAGCATTCGCTTACAGGAGAACTCTTTCAAAATTCTCACGAGGTGGTACAGGACGCCGGATTTCTTACACAAAATTAACCTGATTCCAGATAATAAGTGTTGGAGATGCCTGATGGGAGAGGGGACAATCTCACACATATGGTGGTCCTGCCCCTCCCTGAGTATTTTTTGGGAAGAAATTGGGAGGCAAATCAATGCTATTTGCAACGTGGTCATATCATTGACACCGGAATTAGTGTTATTGTGGAAACCCCAACTAGACTTAACACCCTCCGCTATTAGTCTCCCCACTCACTTAATAGCTGCCGCAAAAATGCTTATTCCAAAGAAGTGGAAAGAAAGAGAGCCTCCGAGGGTAGGAGAATGGCTGGAGGAAATCCATCATATCTGTCTCATGGAGGAGCTAGTGGGATGGAACTCGGGAAAAAGGGATATGTTCCTAAGGTCTGGAAACCCTGGCTGGATTTCCACACAGAGGGATTACGGATCGACAACTTCTCATAAAGCACACTTGTTAGAGTGTTCATTGTGGCCATGTTCTCAGACCTTCATCGAATTGAGAGGGATTAGTAGCTTTCAGGGGAGGATAGCACTGACTACACAGCCCATAAGTCATGGGTATCTAACTCACACAAAGTAGATGGTTCACTGTCTTTAGCTGAACCTAAAAGACCTTGCCGGGAAGGGTTATTTGGTTATTTGGTGTTAAGTTTATGTAACACTTAATTACTGTTCCACATCAGGATTTTGTATTCCTATTCACTATTTCTGTACTAGGACGTTAGCAACTGGAAGGCATATACACTGGAATAAGTATTACTATGTCTTCTTTTGTATTCGCATGCGATGCTTATTGGATCACTGTTACTGTCACATCCTAGTGTATGCTTCAGTGTTTATGCTCTCTTGCATAAAGCAAGGGGTACTGTTATTATGCTGCTTATCATAAATAAAGAATTGTTAAAAAAAAAAAAAGTCATAAATGGTCTTTAACCCCATTAAGCCCTGAGCAGGGTCTTTAAAGATGGCGCCCGCTCCTGAGCGCTGCTGGCGCCATAGCCGCTGGTGGCCACCTGCTTCCTATAGCAGTCAGGGCCGGCCTTTGGGGTGTGCGGGCTGTGCGGCCGCACAGGGCGCCATAGCAACAGGGGCGCCGGGCGGCCGACAGCCCGCAATGTAATATGGGCAGGCGAGGCGGCACTTATGTTTTCCCACGGGGCGGGCGGGCCCCCGCCCCCTCCCCCTCCCCTGTATTCAGCAGGGGGCGCACGTTGCGGTTTTAAAAAAAAAAAACTTCGGGCGGCGGGCGGCGCCCCTCATTCTGCGCCGCCTGAGTGGCTGAGGCTCTGCCTGCGCCTGCTGTGTGCTGTTAGTGTAGCGTGGCCGAGCTCTGTTCGATCCGCGGTACAGGAGCTTTTGTTTCCTGTACCCGGCCGGACTGACAGGAAGTGCTCACTTAGTGTGCACTTCCTGTCAGTCCGGCCGGGTACAGGAAACAAATGCTCCTGTACCGCGGATCAAACAGAGCTCGGCCACGCTACACTAGAGGTGGAAAAGAGAGTGGGAGGGGGGAGGAAATAATGAGAGTGATGGGGGGGGGGGAGAGGAAATAATGAGAGTGTCGGGGAGAAATAATGAGAGTGATGGGGGGGGAGAAATAATGAGAGTTATGGGGGGGGGGGGGGGGGTAGAAATATGAGAGTGATGGGGGTGGGGAGGAAGAAATATGAGAGTGATGGGGGGGGGGGAGAATATGAGAGTGATGTGGGGGGGGGGAGAAAATTATGAGGAGTGATGGGGGGGGGGAGAAAGACAGAAATAATTGAGAGTGATGGGGGGTGGGGTGGGGAGAAAATGAGAGTGACTTGGGGGGGGGGAGAAAATAATGAGAGTGATGGGGGGGTGGGAGAATAATGAGAGTGATGGGGGGGGGGAGAACAATGAGAGTGATGTGGGGGGGGGGGAGAAAATAATGAGGTGATGGGGGGGGGAGAAATATGAGAGGATTGGGGGTGGGGGGGAGAATAATGAGTGATGGGGGGGGGGGGGAGAAATATGAGATGATGGGGGGGGAGAAATAATGAGAGGATGGGGGGGGGGGAGAAATAATGAGGTGATGTGGGGGGGGGAGAAATAATGAGAGTGATGGGGGGGGGGAGAAATAATGAGAGTGATGGGGGGGGGAGAAATAATGAGAGTGATGGGGGGGGGGGGAGAAATAAGAGAGTGATGGGGGGGGGGGGAGAAATAATGAGAGTGATGGGGGGGGGGGAGGAGAAATAATGAGAGTGATGGGGGGGGGAGAGAAATAATGAGAGTGATGGGGGGGGGGGGAGAAATAATGAGAGTGATGGGGGGGGGGGGGAGAATAATGAGAGTGATGGGGGGGGGGGGGAGAGAGAGAAATAATGAGTGGGGGGGGGGGGGAGAATAATGAGAGTGATGGGGGGGGGGGGAGAAATAATGAGAGTGAGGGGGGGGGGGGAGAAAGATGAGAGTGATGGGGGGGGGGGGAGAAATAATGAGAGTGATGGGGGGGGGGGGAGAATAATGAGAGTGATGGGGGGGGGGGGAGAAAATAATGAGAGTGATGGGGGGGGGGGGAGAAATAATGAGAGTGATGGGGGGGGGGGGAGAAATAATGCGCGTGCTGGGGGGGGGGGGAGAGGAATAATGAGAGTGATGGGGGGGGTGAGAAATAATGAGAGTGATGGGGGGGGGGAGAATTAATGAGAGTGATGGCGTGGGGGGGGAAATAATGAGAGTGATGGGAGGGGGGAATAATGAGAGTGATGGCGGGGGGGGGGGGGGAAATAATGAGGAGTGATTGGGGGGGGGGAATAATGAGAGTGACCAATGGAGTCTCCAGAGCCAGACTGCAGCCAGAGTCCAGATCATCTTATTGTCCTGGTGGTAAGTAGACAATGCAATATGTTTATTATTTAATTGTTTAGTTATTAATACTAATTGGAAACTAATTTTCTCAGCTGGACACCGGCCGACATGCGCTGGGGCCTCACCAGCGGTTAGGGTAGGGAAAAAGCCACTGGCCGTACGTACATTTTTCCCCTTCCCTAACCGCTGGTGAGGCTCCCGGTGCATGCGCAGTGTCGGCCCGGTGTTCAGCTGAAAACATCAATCTAGCAGTAATGCCGATCGCGGACATTGAACCCATCAGATGCCGTGGTAAATCCTGACCACGGCATCTAAGCGTGTGAAACACCGGAAGCGCGCCCTTCCGGTGATGCTCCCCCGTGTGGCGATCGGAGGAGTCGGAGCGTGTGTGCAGCAGCCCTTGTCTTTGTGAATGACAGGAGGCTGCTGCATAGTATTTCCTATGGAGCCCTTGCCTGTTATAAGCCTCCATAGGAAAGTAGTAAAATCACCATAGATTCCAATGCAAGTGCATTGGAGTGTATGATAATAGCGATCAGATGATTTGCATGTTGTAGTTCCCTATGGGAACTATAAAAAAGTGTACAAATAAAATCACCTCCCTTTTCTCAAAATTAAAAATAAGAACAAAAAAAAAAAAAAACATCATGGGTGTCTCGATGTGCGAAAATGCCCATAGTATAAAAAAAAAAAAAAAAAAAGATAAAATATATACCCCAAACGGCAAAAAATGCGTCCAAATGGCCGATCTGGCGTTTTTGGTCGCTTCATTTTCTACAAAAAAATAAAAAGTGATCAAAAAGTCATACACACCCCAGAATGGTATCAATGAAAAGTTCAGATCTCCCCGCAAACAATGAGCCCCCATACAGCTCCATACACATAATTACAAAAAAGTTATAGGAGTCAAAATATGGCGACAAAAAAATAAAACTGATTATTTTATTTTTTATTTTATTGTCTTGCAAACGTCGTAAATAATTTTTTAAAAAAACCTGTAAAACTTTGGAATATTTTTTGCAATTTCCCCCCTGCTTCCCACTACATTATATGCAATATTAAATGGTGGTGTTGGAAAGTACAACTTGTCCCGCAGCTTCCGGACATCTCTGCAGAAGGTCAAAGGAAATCCGGCTGCACAGGACACAATGAAGCAAAAATAATGGCACAAGCCCAGTTGGACCTGCCTGGATTCCTCTGTCTCTGGAGTAGATAGGAGCAGATTGGGACAATCTCTTCTAGTTAGTCTTTGTTTTCCCCAGTACATCTATCAGTCAGTCCCCATAAACATTTGATTTATCAGCAGGTCCTTGTAACGGAATAATTATACAAATATATGTGCAAACTTTTGCAAATTGTAGATATGACCCAAAGTAACCAAACATAATTCGTCACATGAGTTGAAAACATTGTATTTATTGCAGAGGTCAAGATGTTATCTCCTATAGTTTTTTTTTTTTTTTCCATTGGTTTCTCTTCCAGTATTGATCAATGATGTTAACCAGTAACTATTGGTTGCATTTGTTACATACCGTATTTTTCGCCGTATAAGACGCACCTAGGTTTTTGGGGAGGAAAATAAGAAAAAAAATATTTTTAACCAAAAGGTGTGCTGTGGGTTTGGAACTAGGTGGTCTGTGGATGGCACTATTACTGGGGATCTGTGGATGACGGACACTGTTATGGGGGGATCTGTGGATGACGGACACTGTTACGGGGGGATCTGTGGATGACGGACACTGTTATGGGGGGATCTGTGGATGACTGACACTGTTATGGGGGATCTGTAGATGACGGACACTTATGAGGGGGATCTGTGGATGACGGACACTGTTAGGGGGGAACTGTGGATGACAGACACTGTTATGAGGGAACTGTGGATGACAGACACTGTTATGGGGGGATCTGTGGCTGGCACTGTTACAGGGGGGGGATCTGTGGATGGCACTGTTATACATGTGTCATCCACAGACCCTCCCAGCCCATAACTGTGCCATCCACAGATCCCCCGCCGCTCCAGTATACTAATATAATATGTCTTATTCAGTTAATAGTTATTAAATATGCCTCTTTATTCCTAAAAGTACCTTAAATCCTAAGCGCTTAAGTACAATGCCGGCAGGCCGGGCGGCCGGCGCGGCGCGTCACTCACTGACGTCACTTGCCTGCGCCGCCTGCTTCATTCATAAAGTAGGCGGCGCAGGCACGTGACATCAGGGAGTTACGCTGCCGCCCGCCCGGCCTGCATTGTACGGATGCGCTTAGGATTTAAGGTACCATTAGGCATAAAGGGGCATATTTAGTAACCATTAATTGAATATGACATTTTATTAGTACACCGGAGCGGCGGGGCGGGCCTTTAGTACAGTGACTGCACCGCCCCGCCGCTATTGCCGGCCCCAGCTCCTCCTCCCAGTCCCTCCCAATCGCATATCAGTGGTATTGGGGAAGATAAGTAACTTTGTACTATACACTATATGGTCAATAGTACTAGGACATCTACACTTAAAGAGGACCTTTCATTACAATAAAAAATCTAAAGTATGCTGACATGGAGAGCGGCGCTCAGGGATCTCCCTGTACTTACTATTATCCCTGGGCGCTGCTCCGTTCTCCCTGTATAGGCTCTGGTATCTTCAAATTGGCCAGCGCTACTGCCTGGGAGAAGGAAATGCCCAGGAAAACAAGAGTAGGCTCCTCCCGGTTGAGCCGAAAATCTGAAGATACCGGGAGATCGAAGTGGCGCCCAGGGATAATAGTGCAGGGAGATCCCTGGGCGCCGCTCTCAATGTCTGTATACTTAGTTTAGATTTTTTTTATCGTAATGAAAGGTCCTCTTTAATATCTAGACGAGCTTCTATGACATCCCATTCTAAATCCATAGGCATTAATATGGAGTTGGGTCCCTCTCTTTGCAGTTGAAACTCTTCTGGAAAGGCCATCTACAAGATTTTGGAGTGTGTGGGAATTTTGAACTATTCAACCAGAAGAGCATTTGTGGGGTCAGACACTGATGTAGGATGAGAGAGACTGGCTGACAGTCTCCATTCTAGTTAATCCCAAAGGTGGTTGAGGGTCAAGTTCTTCCACACCAAACTCTCCTCCCCCAAACTGTTCCCACAAAGTTAGAGCATACAATTGTCCTGAATGTCTTGGTTTGCTGAAGCATTAAGATTTTCCTTCAAAAGAGCATAGGCCAACCCCTGAAAAACAACCCCATAGCACTATGCCTTACAGTTGGCACAATGCAGTCAGGCAGGTAATGTTCTCCTGGCATTTGCCAAACCCAGACTCCTTCCTCAAACTGTCAGATAGAGAAGCGTGATTCATGACTCCACAGAACATGTTTCCACTGCTCCAGAGGCTAGTGGCGCGTGCTTTACACCAGAGTTCCCCAACTCCAGTCCTCAGGGCCCACCTACCGGTCAGGATTTGAGGGTATCTCACAGAATTAACACCTGTGGTAAGTCCTAATGCAATGACACTAATTATATCACCTGCTAAATACTAAGGAAATCCTAAAAACACGACCGGTAGGTGGGCCCTGAGGACTGGAGTTGAGGAACACTGCTTTACACCACTCCATCTGACACTTGGCATTGTGCTTGGTGATGTAAGGTTTGCATGCATCTGCTCAGCCATGGAAACTCATGTCATGAACCTCACTGCACAGTTTTTGTGCAGATGTTAATGCCAGAGGAGATTTGGACTGCAGTTACTGAGTCAGCAGAGCGTTGGCGACTTCTATGCACTATGCTCCTCAACACCCCACTGTTTGACTTTACGTGGTCTGACACTTCATGGTTGAGTTCCTTTGGTTCCTAAATGCTTGAACTTTGCAGTAATACCATTCACAGTTAAAAGTGGAATATCTAGGCGGGAAGAAATTTCATGAGCAGAACCTGTGGTATTACACTTACAAATTCAGTGAGCTTGTACAACAAGTCATTCTTTCGCAAATGTCTAAAAAGGCAAAATGCATGGTAAAAAACTGGATTTTATACACCTGTGGCTAAATGAAACACCTGAATTTAATGATTAAGAGGTGTGTCCCAATACTTTTCTCCATGTAGTGCTTCTTATTGCAGAAAAAGGTCTCATTCTCCACTTATCAGACCCCTTCCTACTCTGTTAACTCACTCTGAATTCACTTATAAAATCCACACAAAGGAGTATGTACACCGAACAATCGGGTTAGAGCTGCTGCCCATAGTTTATGGAGAGAGGGAGGAGGAGGAAGATGAGGGAGATGTGAAACTGGTAAACTGCAATGCTGCTCTAGGGAGTTTTCTGTCTCGCACCAGTGCTGGATTCATAGTAACATTGCTCAGTACTCAGTACTGCTGTGTAATGATCTCTGTGTTGATGCTGCTTCTGTGTGTGTGCTACAGAGACATGGGATCAGGAGCTCTTCTTCTCTGTGTCTGCTGTGTATCAGAGCAGCTAGTCTCCACACATACATTAGTAGAATTTAGGGAAAAATGAAAAGGGTTTTCTAGAATTTTACTACTGATGACCTACAGCACCATACATTTGATAGTGGATGTGCTTGGTATCACAGCTCAACTCCAGTCACTTGAATGGGGCTGAGCTGCTCCTAGGCCACATGAATGATAAACGTGTCGTGACTTGACCTAGGAAAAGCAGAGAGAATGCCCTGGCGCTACTACCAGCACAGCTGCCTTCTAGAACAGCCAATCGGCGGGTGTCCTGGGTGTCAGACCCCACCGATCAGATACTGATAATCTATCCTGAGGATAGGTCATCAGTATAAAATCTTGGAAAACCCCTTTAACCCCTTAGGGACACAGCCTTTTTACACCTTAGGACCAGGCCATTTTTTGAAAATCTGACCAGTGTCACTTTAAGTGCTGATAACTTTAAAACGCTTTGACTTATCCAGGCCATTCTGAGATTGTTTTTTCGTCACATATTGTACTTCATGACACTGGTAAAATAAAGTTAAAAAAAATATTTTTTTTTGCATAAAAAAAAGTCAAATTTACCAAAAATTGGGAAAAATTAGCAAATTTCAAAGTTTCAGTTTCTCTACTTCTGTAATACATAGTAATACCCCCAAAAATTGTGATGACTTAACATTCCCCATATGTCTACTTCATGTTTGAATTATTTTGGGAATGATATTTTATTTTTTGGGGATGTTACAAGGCTTAGAAGTTTAGAAGCAAATCTTGAAATTTTTCAGAAATTTACAAAAGCCCAATTTTTAGGGACCACTACAGCTCTGAAGTCACTTTGCGAGGCTTACATAATAGAAACCACCCAAAAATGACCCCATTCTATAAACTACACCCCTCAAGGTATTCAAAACTGATTTTACAAACTTTGTTAACCCTTTAGGTGTTGCACAAGAGTTATTGGCAAATGGGGATGAAATTTGAGAATTTCATTTTTTTGCCTAATTTTCCATTTTAACCCATTTTTTCCACTAACAAAGCAAGGGTTAACAGCCAAACAAGACTGTATCTTTATTGCCCTGACTCTGCCGTTTACAGAAACACCCAATATGTGGCCGTAAACTACTGTACGGCCACACAGCGGGGCGTAGAGTGAAAGGTGCGCCGTTTGGTTTTTGGAAGGCATGTTTTGCTGGACAGTTTTTTTGACACCATGTCCCATTTGAAGCCCCCTGATGCACCCCTAGAGTAGAAACTCCATAAAAGTGACCCCATCTAAGAAACTACACCCCTCAAGGTATTCAAAACTGATTTTACAAACTTTGTTAACCCTTTAGGTGTTGCACAAGATTTAATAGAAAATAGAGATACAATTTCAAAATTTCACTTTTTTGGCAGATTTTCCATTTTAATATTTTTTTTTCCAGTTACAAAGCAAGGGTTAACAGCCAAACAAAACTCATTATTTCTGGCCCTGATTCTGTAGTTTACAGAAACACCTCATATGTGGTCGTAAACCGCTGTACGGTCACACGGCAGGGCGCAGAAGGAAAGGAATGCCATACGGTTTTTGGAAGGCAGATTTTGCTGGACTGGTTTTTTTGACACCATGTCCCATTTGAAGCCCCCCGATGCACCCCTAGAGTAGAAACTCCATAAAAGTGAGCCCATCTAAGAAACTACACCCCTCAAGGTATTCAAAACTGATTTTACAAACTTTGTTAACCCTTTAGGTGTTGCACAAGATTTAATAGAAAATAGAGATACAATTTCAAAATTTCACTTTTTTGGCAGATTTTCCATTTTAATATTTTTTTTCCAGTTACAAAGCAAGGGTTAACAGCCAAACAAAACTCATTATTTCTGGCCCTGATTCTGTAGTTTACAGAAACACCTCATAAGTGGTCGTAAACCGCTGTACGGTCACACGGCAGGGCGCAGAAGGAAAGGAATGCCATATGGTTTTTGGAAGGCAGATTTTGCTGGACTGGTTTTTTTGACACCATGTCCCATTTGAAGCCCCCCTGATGCACCCCTAGAGTAGAAACTCCAAAAAAGTGACCCCATTTTAGAAACTACGGGATAGGGTGGCAGTTTTGTTGGTACAAGTTTAGGGTACATATGATTTTTGGTTGCTCTATATTACACTTTTTGTGCGGCAAGGTAACAAGAAATTGCTTTTTTGGCACCGTTTTTTTTTTTTTTTGTTATTTACACCATTCATCTGACAGGTTAGATCATGTGGTAATTTTATAGAGCAGGTTGTCACGGACGCGGTGATACCCAATATGTATACAATTTTTTTTATTTATGTACGTTTTACACAATAATTTCATTTTTAAAACAAAAAAAATGTTTTAGTGTCTCCATAGTCTAAGAGCCATAGTTTTTTAAATTTTTGGGCGATTATCTTAAGTAGGGTCTCATTTTTTGTGGGATGAGATGACGGTTTGATTGGCACTATTTTGGGGTGCACATGACTTTTTGATTGCTTGCTATTACACTTTTTGTGACGGAAGATGACAAAAAATTGCTTTTTTTACACCGTTTTTATTTTTATTTTTTACGGTGGTCATCTGAGGGGTTAGGTCATGTGATATTTTTATAGAGCCGGTGAATACGGACGCGGCGATACCTAATATGTATACTTTTTTTTATTTATGTGAGTTTTACACAATGATTTCATTTTTGAAACAAAAGAAATCATGTTTTAGTGTTTCCATAGTGTAAGAGCCATAACTTTTTCAGTTTTTGGGCGATTATCTTGGGTAGGGTATGATTTTTGCGGGATGAGATAACGGTTTGATTGTTACAATTTTGGCATAGATGCGACTTTTTTGATCACTTTTATTACCTTTTTTGGGAAGTAAGGTGGGCAAAATTCCAATTTCATCATAGTTTTTAATTTTTTATTTTTATGGCGTTCACCGTTCGGGTAAAGTAACATTACCGTTTTATAGATCAGGTCGTTACGGACGCGGCGATACCAAACATGTGTAGGGAATTTTATTTTTTTCATTTTTAATCAGTGATAAATGTGTTTTTTGATTTTTACTTTATTTTTCACTTTTTCACTTTTTTTTGACCCAGACCCACTTGGTTCTTGAAGATCCAGTGGGTCTGATGTCTGCATAATACAGTACAGTACAATATATAGTACTATACTGTATTTTACACTTTGTCTGAACAGATCTATGCCTTTCAGCACAGATCTGTTCAGCACCATGGACAGCAGGACGCCTGAGAAGGCGTCCTGTTGCCATGGGAACCTTCCCCGTCTGCTCAGTAGTGGCCAGAACTGCGCAGACGGGGAAGGGTAAGGACGGGGCTTGGGGGGGCTGCCTGGAAGCTCTCTCCCTCTCCATTCGGAGGGGCTGCAAAGGCACAGCAGCCCCCCGATGGGAGAGGGAGGGAGCTCCCTGCGCTGTTAACCTTTTCCATACAGCGGTCCGTACGGACCGCTGTATGGAAAGGGTTAAACGGCTGACATCGCATCACCGATGTCAGCCGTTTATACCAGGGTGCCAGCAATGTGCTGGCACCCTGGTATAACCCACTAGACGCCAACGATTACGCAATGGGAGGCGGGCGGGGGATCGCGATCCCGCCTACCGCACCGCCCGCCTCCCGCACCGCCCGCAACCCTCCCCCTGCACCTCCCACCGGGCAAAAATCACTAAGGGGTGCAGGGGGGGGGGATACAGATGCACTTTAGGAATACTAAAGTTTCTGATCCCCGCGGTCAGGGACCGCGGGGATCAGAAACTGCAGAAATCGCAGCAAACCGCAGGTCTGAATTGACCTGCGGTTTGCCGCGATCGCCGACATGGGGGGGTCACGGGACCCCCCCGCGCATTTAGCCTAGGTGCCTGCTCAATGATTTGAGCAGGCACCGGGTTCCGATCACTGCCAGCCGCACGGCAGTGATCGAAAATGCACAGGGCGTACATGTACGCCCTGTGTCCTTAAGTACCAGGGCACAAGGGCGTACCTGTACGCCCTGTGTCCTTAAGGGGTTAAGCTGGCCATATACTGGATTAATATGTGCCGGTTTTGGCGAGACCAAATAACTATTTTTAAAGGGAGTCTTTCACCAACTTCAGTCATGTGAAACTGCTAATACCAATTTTGGGTCACACTCACAGATAATGGTACCTTATTTTGCCACCTCTGTGGCTGCAAAGTAAAAAAAACGAAGGATAGGTCATTAATATCTTTTAAAGTTCTGTTTATTGCAGCACCAGAAATATTAATGAACATAATCACAAATAAAGGAGCAACATGCCCAAAGATCATAAGAGCGATTCACGTTGGTATAGAAGGATAGAATATGATATCACATATATTCAGATAACTCGTACAAGCAGTATAATTATCAGCAATAAGAGTATGATGGAGCTAAAAAGCCAATATGAATGAGTAACTCTACAAACAGATCAGAGCTGCTTAGATGTAAATGGGCAGAGCAGGCGTAATTAAACTGACGTAGCAATGTGCAGGTCTGGGCCTAAGGGTAACCTCAGATCCCTCTGTAACCACGGTGCCCAATTTAGTAAGTATTTGTCATGGGAAAGGGATTCCCAACTGGAAAGCTCCTGTAATCTACAGATTTCCTGAACCTTTTCCCTCCACCTCAATATAATAGGGGCCTGTTCGGAAAGCCAGTTTAGAGGGATCATCAGCAATTTGGCCGCAGCTTTTAGATGAGAGAGTAAGGAGTGTTTGTTGAGGGGACAATGCAGGTCAGGTAAACTCAAAAGAACAGCTTTGGGTGAGAGTGATGTGCCAGCTGGGCAAATCTTTTTAATCTCATTGGTCACTTCATCCCAAAACGGACAAATCCCAAGACATGACCACCATATATGTAGTGTTGTACCCAGTGATGCGTGACACCTCCAACAATTCTCCGATACTGAGGGATGCATTTTGTTCAGTATGTCAGGGGTTCGGTACCACTTGGTAACAATTTATAGGCATTTTCTTGTGTTATGCAACGAGAAAAGCCATGTGAGTGGCCAAGTATCGTAGTTACTTCAGACTCTGAGAAGTTTACTTCAAGCTCAGACTCCCATTGTTGGGTGAAAAGTGGTTTCTCGACCATCTTGGTCTCGAGTAGTTTGTTGTATTTAAGTAGTTTACGTCTAGGAGATGGTACGATACAATTGTACAATGAGGGGATGTAATCTTTACGTGCTTTGTCTAAGTACTCCTTACACATTAGGCTGAAGTGTAAGTAATGCATATGTGACCATTTGCTAACATTGTGTGATACAATAAACTCTGAAAACTAGGTATGACGTTTATATCTGTAAATAATAAATCAAGGCAACTGGACGTACTGTAGATTTCTTGAAAACGTTTCACTCGTTCTTCCAACAAGCTTTCTCAATTCTGAGTGACTGTACAAGAATTCTCTGGGAATAAATATGTAACTGAATCCACATCTGGTAATTATACCCAGCACTGGGTCAAAGGTGTTGATTCCATTATCCTAATTGGAGTCAGTAGGTGATAAAGGCTTCCCAGAAAAAGGTGTCAAGACAGCATTGTATGTGGCTCCAATTAGGATAATGGAATCAACACCTTTGACCCAGTGCTGGGTATAATTACCAGATGTGGATTCAGTTACATATTTATTCCCAGAATTTTTGTACAGTCACTCAGAATTGAGAAAGCTCGTTGGAAGAACGAGTGAAACGTTTTCAAGAAATCTACAGTACGTCCAGTTGCCTTGATTTATTCTTTACAGATATATACCATGACCTGGATAAATGAGAACCTTCACAGACATGGGTATGACGTTGGCTTTCATCACATCCCCCACTGCCAAATTTCCAAACGCTGCCCACAAATTAGAACAGTCTCATAGGGAGAAGGGCACCGAGGAAGCTCTAAGAGGGGGAGAAACAGTGTTCCAGACACTACGAACTCCTAAATATGTGGGATTTGAACAACCACTAAGAGTGTCGGCAGAAGATGGTACTGTCCATAATCTAACCAATTCGGACGGGCCAAATATGTTGGCTATAAGACAACTTGGTTTAGAAGAGAAGGGGGTTTAGTATTTCAGAGTGTAACCTCATCAAGTTGGCTAGGTCATTAATATCATATTCGGTGGGGGTCTGACACCCGCCACCCCTGCCGATCAGCTGTATGAAAAGACACGTGCATGCTGTCTCCTGTCTCTCTTCCTGCAGCCAGTTACTAAATCAACAGCGAGCAGGAAGAAAGACCGGAGACGGCACAAGCGCATGACTCTTCATACAGCTGATCGGCGGAGGGTGCCGTGTGTGGTCGGCTCAGCACCGATCTTATATTGATGACCTATCCTGATTGGTCATTAATATTAAAAGCTGGGAAAATCCATTTGACACTGGTAGCGCTGATTAGATAGTGTCAAACTGTACACCCCCAACTTGTAATGCCCGTCTGGACATTCACTGCTAGCAATTCATTCATAACTTCTACCAGGAATAGTAAATGACACATGGGGAATGCAAGTGGATTCTAAAACGGACATGTCAGCAGAGGTCCTCTTTAAATGAGTTGTCCTGTTTCAAGAGGAAACCTAACCACTCAGTGGACTGACTGGTAATAAAGAATAGATGATTACTTACCTAACAGGTCCCATGGCGGGATCTGTTTTCCCGACAGCAGCGGTGATGTCATGACCATACATGACCTCTGCAGCCAATCACTGGCCTCAGTGCTGTACTGAAGAGGCCAGTGATTGGCTGCAGTGGTCACGTGTTGCCTATGTATCAGTCAGTTAAGTAATCATCTATTCTTTATTACAGGTCAATTCCCCCCCCCCCCCCCCCCCCCCCCCAAGTTGTTTTAATTTGAAACCGGATTACCCCTTTAAGGCCCCCATACACATTACAGTATTATTGGGCAAACCTGGCAGGACCAGCCACTGCTATGATGTGTATGTGCAGCTCCCAAATTTCACCCAACAGAAATTTATATAAAATATAATGTGGGAGTCGCATATACAGTGGCCGACCATTATTGAAGGTGTTTGCATACCTTGCACGCACTTGGCAGCGTATTCTGAAGTCATCTGATATGATAGTGGCTGTTTAATCGCTTGCAAAAAGAGATTTACTGTGAACAAAGTCATTTATCAAAGTGCAATGTATGTAAATGTTTACCTAGAAAAGAAATGTCAATGGATCTGAGAAAGGACATTTAACGCCATTAATTTCCACTGTGTAATAGAGGTGTCATATAAACACTATGAATCTCGTATCTGGGATTGTGCCTCGTTATCTGACTTGTTGGTATCAAGCAAAGACACTCTGTCCCCGTGGACCATATGTACAGTGTTTTTCTGCCGGTAATCTATCCCTAGGTGACATGCTCTCTGTCTCCCTCTGCAGGGTGATGGCTGTGCCTGCAACCATAATCTATTTCACCTGTTATGATCAACTGAGGGATTTTCTGTGTTACAACATGGGATACAGCGGCAGTCACATCCCTCTCGTTGCTGGTGCGCTTTCCCGCTGTAAGTTACATTTTTTTCAAATATATGTCTTGTTTGTTATTGTAATGTCTTACATGACGTCTTGTATCCTCTCTTTTTCAGTGGGTGCAGTTACAGTCATAAGTCCTCTAGAGTTGATCCGTACAAAACTGCAGTCTCGACAGCTTTCATACATTGAGCTAGGAGCCTGTCTGCGTTCTGCTGTCTCTCAGGGGGGATGGCTGTCACTGTGGAAGGGATGGGGACCTACAGTTTTGAGGGACGTCCCATTTTCAGGTCATTATACTGATTAACAACCCCCATTACTCCATATAACCCCCTCCTATTATTATATACAGTATAACCTCTTCCTATATCTCCTTATATTACTCCATATAACCTACCCTATATCTCCTCCTATTACTCCATATAACCTCTCCCTATATCCTCTTCTATTACTCCATATAATCTCTCCCTATATTTCCTCCTATTACTCCATATAATCTCTCCCTATATCTTCTCCTATTACTCCATATAACATCTCCCTATATCTCCTCCTAGTACTCCATATAACCTCTACCTATAGCTCCCCTATTACTCCATATAACCTCTCCCTATATCCTCTTCTATTACTCCATATAACCTCTCCCTATATCCTCTCCTATTACTCCATATAACCTCTCCCTATATCCTCTCCTATTACTCCATATAACCTCTCCCTATATCCTCTCCTATTACTCCATATAACCTCTCCCTATATCGCCTCCTATTACTCCATATAACCTCTTCCTATATCGCCCCCTATTACTCCATATAACCTCTCCCTATATCTCCTCCTATTACTTCATATAACCTCTCCCTATAGCTCCTCCTATTACTCCATATAACCCCTCCTATATCTTCTCCTATTACTCCATATAACCTCTCCCTATATCTCCTCCTATTACTCCATATAACCTCTCCCTATATCTCCTCCTATAACTCCATATAACCTCCCCCTATAGCTCCTCCTATTACTCCATATAACCTCTCTATATCTTCTCCTAATTCTCCATAAAACCTCTCTCTATATCTCCTCCTATTACTGCATATAACCTCTCCCTATATGTCCTCCTATTACTCCATATAACCTCTCCCTATATCTCCTCCTATTACTCCATATAACCTCTTCTTATATATACTCCTATTACTGCATATAACCTCTCCCTATATTTCCTCCTATTACTCCATATAACCTCTCTCTATATCTTCTCCTATTACTCCATATAACCTCTCCCTATATCTCCTCCTATAACTCCATATAACCTCTCCCTATATCTCCTCCTATAACTCCATATAACCTCTCCCTATATCTCCTCCTATAACTCCATATAACCTCTCCCTATATCCCCTCCTATTACTCCATATAACCTCTCCCTAGATCTCCTCCTATTACTCCATATAACCTCTCCCTAGATCTCCTCCTATTACTCCATATAACCTCTCCCTATATCTCCTCCTATTACTTCATATAACCTCTCCCTATAGCTCCTATTACTCCATATAACCCCTCCTATATCTTCTCCTATTACTCCATATAACCTCTCCCTATATCTCCTCCTATTACTCCATATAACCTCTCCCTATATCTCCTCCTATAACTCCATATAACCTCCCCCTATAGCTCCTCCTATTACTCCATATAACCTCTCTATATCTTCTCCTAATTCTCCATAAAACCTCTCCCTATATCTCCTCCTATTACTGCATATAACCTCTCCCTATATGTCCTCCTATTACTCCATATAACCTCTCCCTATATCTCCTCCTATTACTCCATATAACCTCTCCCTATATCTCCTCCTATTACTCCATAAAACCTCTCCCTATATCTCCTCCTATAACTCCATATAACCTCTTCTTATATATACTCCTATTACTGCATATAACCTCTCCCTATATTTCCTCCTATTACTCCATATAACCTCTCTCTATATCTTCTCCTATTACTCCATATAACCTCTCTCTATATCTTCTCCTATTACTCCATATAACCTCTCCCTATATCTCCTCCTATAACTCCATATAACCTCTCCCTATATCTCCTCCTATAACTCCATATAACCTCTCCCTATATCTCCTCCTATAACTCCATATAACCTCTCCCTATATCCCCTCCTATTACTCCATATAACCTCTCCCTAGATCTCCTCCTATTACTCCATATAACCTCTCCCTAGATCTCCTCCTATTACTCCATATAACCTCTCCCTATATCTCCTCCTATTACTCCATATAACCTCTTTTGTTTGTGTCTCTCTAGGTCTTTATTGGTTTAATTATGAGCTTGTGAAGAGGAAGCTCAGTGACACTTGGGGGTCATCAGAGGCCCAGTTTCTCATCAGCTTCACATCAGGGGCCGTGTCAGGAGCTGTAAGTGTGTGTATATGTGTATATATATATATATCTGTTGGGTCATATGTTTTGGCCTCTGCTTGTGTAATCCCTTTCTGCCCTTGCCCATCCTCTATTACATTGCCTTCTCTTCCTGTGCGTTAGGTGGCAGCTATTCTCACTTTGCCGTTTGACGTTGTAAAAACTCACAGACAGATTGAACTTGGAGACTTGGAAATAGGTAAGGGGTAGTAGTGTACATAAGGAAGCATATAATAATCTGCTATAACTACAGCTGTGGTAACCAAGGACTTGGGACTTTTAGTTAGATAGTCATGAGACCCAATTCTTGCAACCCAGCGCATCAATTGAGGGGTGAGACGACATGCACTTCCATTGGCTAAAATGTCTCCTGCAGTATCAAAAATATTGTTGACTACAAGCTATTGATGACGTATCCTGAGGATATGCAGATCTGTGGGGGTCCAGCACCTCCTCCGATGAGCTATATTGGTTGCTGCAGCGCCAGAAACAGAACAGTGTGTGGAACTAGAGGCAGACGGCTCGGCACACTGTGGCCTAGCTAGTGTACTGCAGCTCTGCTCCAGTTCAAGTGAATGACAACAGCTTCAGTGCGTTGGTGCTGGGAACTACACAGTGTACAGAACCTCCTGGCACTGGTGCTGCGGCAGCCCAATAGAGGCATTCAATAGGGGTGTCGGACCACCACTGATTTGCTATTGATTACCTATCCTAAGGATAGGTCATCAATATCTGTAGCCCAGAGAATCCCTTTAACTTGATCCTGTATGCATTAAGCAGCTGGAACAGTAATATGTTGTAAGGGTCAGGCTGGAATTTGAGAAAACCTTATAGCCACTCGCCATCTTATAGTGTCTTTGAGAATTGGCCTCAAGAAAAATATGCTCCCTAACCCTACACTTCATCTCAAAATTTGCTTAGGGTCATCAAGACGTCAAAGGTCTTCCACTTGGAGGGCCATGCGCACAATCAAAGCAGAATCTGGCGCCCGTGGACTTTTTGCAGGTAACATACCCCAGCCCAACAGTGCAAGCTGTTTTCTTCCCATTTCTTCCACCCATGACAGTTTTTTTTTTATTTGAATCTTTCCTTCCACAGGATTCATGCCCCGAGTCATCAAGGTTGCACCAGCCTGCGCCATAATGATCAGCTCTTACGAATTTGGGAAGACTTTTTTCCAAAGGAAGAACCAGGAAAAGCTTCAGACGCTTTAAAATGCACGAAAATTACAACCGACCAAATTCTAGCTCTTAAATTCTAGCATCCAAGTCTGGATTAAGAAGTACTGTGCAGTACATGGTGGACCATTTCCAGGCTGATTTTGTGGACCACAGGCTACCTAGAAAGCGCCAGTAGTTATTCCTATTAGTAAGCACTTAAAACAGAGTATGTGGAACCCAACAGCCTACAATGGTCAAGTTATAACCACTGGCTATATCTGACAACTAATTCTAATAATACGAATGCCCAGAGGTCCATACAGATCTTAGTCAAAGGGTAGAAATTAAGTAGAATTTTTGGCATTTCCATTGAACAGAAAGGCTTTGTTTAATGGTTGGAGCTTTGTCAAAAATATTTTCACGGGGACTTATCACTATGACCAAGTGTCCTGTAGCTAATCTTCAGACGTTAAAATATGCAAACCTTTTTGAACTTGTTTCCAAATGTTGTATCCTAGCGATATGCCCCCATTGACTGAGATAGGAATACCCCTTTTAATGGCCTTTTAGTTCAACTTTTTAAATACTGCCTTTCCTGGCAATGGGAATATCCTTTTTGAAACTGGCTTCAAGTTTTATTATCAAATGATCTTTTAAGTGTTTGTTGAGGTTCAGGTTATATTTCACAGCTACATGCTATCTAAGGTACTGGTCTTTTTGAAAATGGGTCATGCACTAAACTAAAGATCATACCTTAGACTCCAGGCCTTTAATCTGTTCGTTTGACTGAATTTTGACCATGGAGGATCAAGTGTGGAACCTTGAGCCATTAATTTGGTACCAGGCAGAAGAAGACATTAGGTCGCTGTAAAACTATAAATGCAGCAGCCGAATATTTTGGAGAGAGGTGGCTGAAAGCAGAGACCTTGGACTGTATGTTTAGAAGGAGACTTGAAATCAGAGACTAAAATTAAATAGCTCTATGTAACACCCCCCCCCCAAGTCTTCACTCATTCCCTGGTCACCACACCATCAAACTCCTGTCCCATAATGGATGTCGCTGGAGCAACATGTACGTTGAGATGTCCTATGAAGTGCCTATACTCGTGTAGGAAGTTTTCCTCCACTACTGCTGCCCCAGCTTAAGAGTAGCAACACAAGAGATGGACTTGCACAACTTCCTTCTCTTCTTTCCTGTCATAGATTGACTTTCTAATGTTTTTTTTTGTACTGTTCTGTTGCAGTCTTCATATAATGGATAAAATTGTATTGTTTTTCTATGGGTAGCTAAAGTCGCAGTCTGTTTTGTGATCATTGGTGACTACATAACTGCCACGTGGTGCACTCTTCCAAATCCAGGAGTATTTTTGGGTCATCTTCTCGGTCACTGGGTCAAGTCCCGATAGTTTTCCTTGATATCAATGCACTTGTTTCCCACACAAGGAGATTGCTTACCACCCTCCAAGATAGACATTTAGGATCTCCATTGCATCTTGGTGCACATAGAATAAATGGCAAAAGAAAACCGAATTTCGTGTATCGGGAAAACATTCTCTCTAGTTTTATTATATTGGACTCTGCTGATTGATATTTGGCCCATAATGAATTCCGACTTACGACTTTCAAAGATAAATTCGCTGTAAAGCTGGGACTACATGGTGACGTCTTCATACTTAAAGGGGTTATCCTAGCCTTGATCCCAGCCTGGTTCCCACCCACAATGCTCGCGGGTTGCATCTGCTCAGTCACTCACCTCCGGGATCATGTGCTGTACATTTCAGCATGCAACCCTAGCCCAGTTTCCACTCACAATGCTAGCGGGTTGCATCTGCTCAGTCAGGCAGCCTCCGGTGCAGACGGTGTTCACAGCGTCCGAGGCTTCCTGACTGCGCAGGCACAACCCCTGTACATTATGGGTGGAAACCGGGCTAGGGTCGCATGCCCAAGCACAGCACGTGATCCCGGAGGTGCCTGCAAAGGAATAAGACCTGGTAGCCTGGCACTTGCCCAGTGTGGGAGGGTACATCATCGTAAGTCTGGGCGTTGTGGGCATGTAGAGATATATATACATATTTTTTTTTTTTTTAAAAGAGCCCCTTTAAGTTACGATACAATTGTGGAATGACCGTGACCCCCTTCAATGTTTCCCTATGGGAAGTAAAGTTGTAATAACCTCTGGAAAAAGTCTAATCGAATCAACCAAATGCTGATCTGTAGCCCTTATGTAGAGCTCTGAGAATAGACGCTTCAGTGTTCTTATTCATTACTTACTAAACGACAACGGGTCCAGTTTAATACTTAGAATTCTTAGGCCTAGTTCACACTTCAGTGTTTGGTCAGTGATTTCAATCAGTGATTTGTGAGCCAAAACCAGAAGTGGAGCCTCCACAGACATGAGGTAGACGGGAAAGATCTGCTCCTGTTCTATGTTTAGAGCTGCACCTGGTTTTGGCTCACAAATCACTGATGGAAATCACTGACTAAACACTGAAGTGTGAACGAGGCCTTAGAATGGAGGAGTCATATGTGTTTTCACCAGTGGTTCTCGAAACAAAACTGACTGCAACTTTACTATGGGGAAATCAAACTCTTTCACTGCCACCATTGCAGGCATATATGGCAAAGAAAGGTTTCAACTGCTGAGCGGTTTACATAGATATATATCTGACACGTCACTATAGGGTAGTGCCTGTGGGATGGCAAGGAATGGGTTAAAGCATCAGAGATGACCATGGGTTGGTATCAGACAGCCCCTACACACCGCATTATATTTGTGGTCGATAAAGGTAGGAGTTGTAACTGAATCGGCCATTTTGTTGGCTCGACCATCATGTTACAAGGGCTCCATCAGACAGCTGTGATGTGACCACAGATCTAATGACCTGAACCATCAGCGTCCCGATCATTAGACCTGAGGTCAGGCCGGGATTTTTGGACACTAAAATGGCGGCTACGTTGCTGCTGTCTGAATGGGGCTTTTACCTCAGTGCAATTATTATTTCCTAGGCCAACAAGATGGCCGCCCCCTGCTGCCAATTTATCACCCATGGACAGTTTATTTTCTTTTGTAGGTTTTCTTTTCATTGTAAGAATTAGCTGAGGTAGAATTTGCTCCTTCAAGATGACATTCTTTATATATTCACCGATTGGGGGAAGAAACCTTCCTTTACTCCGTTTATTTCCTGAACTAGCCTTGCTCAGAAAGGAAATATGGAAGAGAACATTAAAGGGGGTTGGGCAGCGGCTTAATATTGATGACCTATGCTCAGTATAGGTCATCCATTGTTAATGGGGTTGTGCAGCCAGTAATTTTGATGACCTGCACCGCTACCCCTTCAAACAGGAGTTGGACCCCCACCGATCAGATATTGATGAAATACTCTGAGGATAGGCCATCAGTGTTAACCCACTGCACAACCCCTTTAAAGGGGTATTCCCATCACAGACAATGGGGGCATATTGCTATTATATGGCCCCATTGTCTCATAGGTGCAGGTCCCACCTCTCGGACCCGCGCCTACACGGAGAACAAGGCTAGGAAGGTGGCGGAGGGTGCACTGCACAGCTGCCCTCCATTCATTTCGATGGGACTGCCAAAAATTGCTCGGTTATTTCCATCAGTCGTGAATGGGAGCAGTAGCCGCACGAGAGCGGTGCACTCCCATTCACTTGTATGGGGAGAGCGCTTGGCGAGGGACGGACCCCAGGAAATTCAGGGTCTTCCAGACACCACTCTCAGCGTAGGTGCCCCTGCACCTATCAGACAATGGGGGCATATCCTAGTGATATGCCCCCATTGTCTGTGATGGGAATACCCCTTTAGGACACATGTACATTTTTCTTTCAGGTTATACAATACATTACTTATAATTAGGGTCCGATAATATGTGCGCTTAGGTTATATGGGAGCAAATGCTATATTAGCTATAGGCAGGCATCCGTTTGGTTTCTCCTTGTCTCACGGTGTCAGTTGTCAGACCACTGTTTTGCTCCACAGAAGTTCAGACACAAGTTGCGGTGGTTTGTAGTCATGATGTTCACTGTTAATAAACTGCATTTGATGCATGGATATCACGTTGTGGTGGAATTATTGTGTGTGCTCTGGGCTGTCAGGGGGTAATAATTCAATTAAGAATGATTAATTATGGTCATAAAAATAATTAACCATAAAAAAAAATGTATAAAATTTGTCATAAATTCTTCAAATCATGACCTGGTGAATTGTAGACAAACTAATCGCTACAATTCACATCTGAGTCTGACTAATTCCTTAGATAAATAAGTTTTTTTTTTTTTTTACGTGAGATGACGTTAATGATAAACATGTAGTTCTGCATTATACAATAATACACAGGTTTTATAAAAATATGCAGATTTATTGGTTACAAGGTTATAAACATATATAAGTAAATAAACACGATGATACATGCAAATGAATATATATAGCGTTAATATAAAGCATTACAAGCGTAACAATACATGTGAGTGGAAATAACCTTGTCACATTATAACCAAGCTATTATTAGGTTAGGATATCAAATTATAAACATAATTTATATACATTACTTCTGTTCAGAGAAAACCTCATGATATCAGGATGGGCATGTCTAATCCTAGACATCAATATAGAATGCTAAATACATTCTTCCCCCCTCTAACCAACTACACATCACATGACTTCAGGCATGGGCAAATCCATCCAAGGATATAACTTAGGGCTCTTTCACACTTGCGTTCTTTTCTTCCGGCATAGAGTTCCGTCGTCGGGGCTCTATGCCGGAAGAATCCTGATCAGGATTATCCCAATGCATTCTGAATGGAGAGAAATCCATTCAGGATGTCTTCAGTTCCGGACCGGAATGTTTTTTGGCCGGAGAAAATAGCGCAGCATGCTGCGATTTCTGCTCCGGCCAAAAATCCTGAACACTTGCCGCAAGGCCGTATCCGGAATTAACGCCTATTGAAAGGCATTAATCCAGATCCGGCCTTAAGCTAAACGTCGTTTCGGCGCATTGCCGGATCCGACGTTTGGCTTTTTCTGAATGGTTACCATGGCTGCCGGGACGTTAAAGTCCTGGCAGCCATGGTAAAGTGTAGTGGGGAGCGGGAGAGCAGTATACTTGGCTCCCGGGGCGCTTCAGAGTGACGTCAGGGCGCCCCACGCGCATGGATGACATGATTGCATGGCGCATCATCAATGCGCATGGGGCACTCTGACGTCATTCTGGAGCGCCCCAAGAGCCACTTGGACTGTAAGTATACTGCTCCTCACTACTACTATGGCAACCAGGACTTTAATAGCGTCCTGGCTGCCATAGTAACACAACACATTTTGAAGTCTTCAAATGCTTTCAGTTCACTTGCGTTTTTCCGGATCCGGCGTGTAATTCCGGCAAGTGGAGTACACGCCGGATCCAGACACCGCAAGTGTGAAAGAGGCCTTAGAAGAGATAGCTGTATCCTTCCGCCCCATCCTGGACTATTTTCACACATATAAGTTTGGTAAGAATATTAAGACAAATGACAGGGATCTAGGATCTTGCTAGACCATATCTTAAATGGGAAGGACTTGAAACAAGTCTTTCCTGTGGGAATTCATCACTTAGCTTGGCGAAGAATTTTCTATCAATATACAGACGTGGACAAAATTGTTGGTACCCTTTGGTCAATGAAAGAAAAAGTCACAATGGTCACAGAAATAACTTTAATCTGACAAAAGTAATAATAAATTAAAATTCTATAAATGTTAACCAATGAAAGTCAGACATTGTTTTTCAACCATGCTTCAACAGAATTATGTAAAAAAATAAACTCATGAAACAGGCATGGACAAAAATGATGGTACCCCTAACTTAATATTTTGTTGCGCAACCTTTTGAGGCAATCACTGCAATCAAACGCTTCCTGTAACTGTCAATGAGACATCTGCACCTCTCAGCAGGTATTTTGGCCCACTCCTCATGAGCAAACTGCTCCAGTTGTGTCCGGTTTGAAGGGTGCCTTTTCCAGACTGCATGTTTCAGCTCCTTCCAAAGATGCTCAATAGGATTGAGGTCAGGGCTCATAGAAGGCCACTTTAGAATAGTCCAATTTTTTCCTCTTAGCCATTCTTGGGTGTTTTTAGCGGTGTGTTTTGGGTCATTGTCCTGTTGCAAGACCCATGACCTGCGACTGAGACCAAGCTTTCTGACACTGGCTAGTACATTTCTCTCTAGAATTCCTTGATAGTCTTGAGATTTCATTGTACCCTGCACAGATTCAAGACACCCTGTGCCAGACGCAGCAAAGCAGCCCCAGAACATAACAGAGCCTCCTCCATGTTTCACAGTAGGGACAGTGTTCTTTTCTTGATATGCTTCATTTTTTCGTCTGTGAACATACAGCTGATGTGCCTTGGCAAAAACTTCGATTTTTGTCTCATCTGTCCACAGGACATTCTCCCAGAAGCTTTGTGGCTTGTCAACATGTAGTTTGGCATATTCCAGTCTTGCTTTTTTATGATTCGTTTTCAACAATGGTGTCCTCCTTGGTCGTCTCCCATGTAGTCCACTTTGGCTCAAACAACGACGGATGGTGCGATCTGACACTGATGTTCCTTGAGCATGAAGTTCACCTTGAATCTCTTTAGAAGTCTTTCTAGGCTCTTTTGTTACCATTCGGATTATCCGTCTCTTAGATTTGTCATCAATTTTCCTCCTGCGGCCACGTCCAGGGAGGTTGGCTACAGTCCCATGGATCTTAAACTTATGAATAATATGTGCAACTGTACTCACAGGAACATCTAGTTGCTTGGAGATGGTCTTATAGCCTTTACCTTTAACATGCTTGTCTATAATTTTCTTTCTGATCTCTTGAGACAGCTCTTTCCTTTGCTTCCTCTGGTCCATGTCGAGTGTGGTACACACCATATCACCAAACAACACAGTGATTACCTGGAGCCATATATATAGGCCCAATGGCTGATTACAAGGTTGTAGACACCTGTGATGCTAATTAGTGGACACACCTTGAATTAACATGTCCCTTTGGTCACATTATGTTCTGTGTTTTCTAGGGGTACCATCATTTTTGTCCATGCCTGTTTCATGAGTTTATTTTTTTACATAATTCTGTTGAAGCATGGTTGAAAAACAATGTCTGACTTTCATTGGTTAACATTTATAGAATTTTAATTTATTATTACTTTTGTCAGATTAAAGTTATTTCTGTGACCATTGTGACTTTTTCTTTCATTGACCAAAGGGTACCAACAATTTTGTCCACGTCTGTATATACAGTACAGACCAAAAGTTTGGACACACCTTCTCATTCAAAGAGTTTTCTTTATTTTCATGACTGAAAATTGTAGATTCACACTGAAGGCATCAAAACTATGAATGAACACATGTGGAATTATATACATAACAGAAAAGTGTGAAACAACTGAAAATGTCATATTTTAGGTTCTTCAAAGTAGCCACCTTTTGCTTTGATTACTGCTTTGCACACTCATGGTATTCTCTTGATGAGCTTCAAGAGGTAGTCACCTGAAATGTTTTTTACTTCACAGGTGTGCCCTGTCAGGTTTAATAAGTGGGATTTCTTGCCTTATAAATGGGGTTGGGACCATCAGTTGCGTTGTGGAGAAGTCAGGTGGATTCACAGCTGATAGTCCTACTGAATAGACTGAGAATTTGTATTATGGCAAGAAAAAAGCAGCTAAGTAAAGAAAAACGAGTGGCCATCATTACTTTAAGAAATGAAGGTCAGTCAGTCCGAAAAATTGGGAAAACTTTGAAAGTGTCCCCAAGTGCAGTCACAAAAACCATCAAGCGCTACAAAGAAACTGGCTCACATGCGGACCGCCCCAGGAAAGGAAGACCAAGAGTCACCTCTGCTGCCGAGGATAAGTTCATCCGAGTCACCAGTCTCAGAAATCGCAGGTTGACAGCAGCTCAGATTAGAGACCAGGTCAATGCCACACAGAGTTCTAGCAGCAGACACATCTCTAGAACAACCGTTAAGAGGAGACTGAATCAGGCCTTCATGGTAGAATATCTGCTAGGAAACCACTGCTAAGGACAGGCAACAAGCAGAAGAGACTTGTTTGGGCTAAAGAACACAAGGAATGGACATTAGACCAGTGGAAATCTGTGCTTTGGTCTGATGAGTCCAAATTTGAGATCTTTGGTTCCAACCACCGTGTCTTTGTGCGACGCAGAAAAGGTGAACGGATGGACTCTACATGCCTGGTTCCCACCGTGAAGCATGGAGGAGGAGGTGTGATGGTGTGGGGGTGCTTTGCTGGTGACACTGTTGGGGATTTATTCAAAATTGAAGGCATACTGAACCAGCATGGCTACCACAGCATCTTGCAGCGGCATGCTATTCCATCCGGTTTGCGTTTAGTTGGACCATCACTTATTTTTCAACAGGACAATGACCCCAAACACGCCTCCAGGCTGTGTAAGGGCTATTTGACCATGAAGGAGAGTGATGGAGTGCTGCGCCAGATGACCTGGCCTCCACAGTCACCGGACCTGAACCCAATCGAGATGGTTTGGGGTGAGCTGGACCACAGAGTGAAGGCAAAAGGGCCAACAAGTGCTAAGCAAGACTGTTGGAAGACCATTTCAGGTGACTACCTCTTGAAGCTCATCAAGAGAATGCCAAGAGTGTACAAAGCAGTAATCAAAGCAAAAAGGTGACTACTTTGAAGAACCTAGAATATGACATATTTTCAGTTGTTTCACACTTTTTTGTTATGTAAATAATTCCACATGTGTTAATTCATAGTTTTGATGCCTTCAGTGTGAATCTACCATTTCTCGTGCTTTTTTCCATTGGGGGACACAGACCATGGGTATAGCTTAGAGGTATTAGTAGGAGGGACACTATGCAAATGAAAGAGCTCCTCCTCCTCGGGCTATACCCCCAGACTCCACCAGGAGGAACTCAGTCTTTGCTTAGTGTCTGGTGAAGGAGGTTGACACTCTCTGATTCTACTCCTTTTTGTTATTTTTATTCTAGATGGGGACACAGGTCGGCATGGCGCCTTCCTGGTCCCCCGTGGAGTGCCCGCCGCCGTCTTTGGGACGTTGCCTGGCTGCCTCCATTTCCCCCCAAGAAGATAAGTGGATCCGGGCTCGACCTGTTAGCTCCGGCATCCCACCAGCTGCTGGGACGCCTGCTGCCTACCCTCCTCCAGAGCACTGTTCTCCTGGATTGGAGTCAGAAGTCTGAAGAGGCGCATCCCTGCTGGTCTGGACATCGAGGGAGCATGCTGAGCAGATAAGTGTTGCAATCCCTCCCCCTCCCTCTGTGTCTATTTGTCTGTGGCTGCCTGGGTGAGCTTGAAGAAGGATCCTGATGGGGCACTTTCTTCATTTTGGCACTGGAGTACTGGCATCTCTTCCCCTTAAACTGTGGGCTTCAGCGCTTCTCTCGTCGGGCCTTGGCTGCTGCGCTCCCTCAGCGCCCGCCGGCAGGCCGCTCCTCCACGTGGTGCGCTTATTTTCGCGCATATTTTCGCGCGCGCGCATATTTTCGCGCGCTTATTTTTCGTGCGCGCGCTTATTTTCGCGCGCTTTTTTCGCGCCATAATGACGCGTTAGGGGAGGCGGAGCCTCGGCATGCCGCTCTGACTCTCCTTACACCGGAGACTCTGTTTGCTCATGGCCGTGCAGCTCCTCATCACTCTACTCCGTTTTGTGCCAGGCAAGCTGGTAGCTCAGTGGTACTGCTGCTGTTGCCCCATGTCCAGGCTTTCTGAGTTCAAAGCCCCTTTCAGCCTTCAAAAATTGTTTATATTATTCTAGATGGGGACACAGGTCGGCATGGCGCCTTCCTGGTCCCCCGTGGAATGCCCGCTGCCGTCCTTGGACGCTGCCTGGCTGCCTCCATTGCCCCCCAAAGAAGACAAGTGGATCCGGGCTCGACCTGCAGCTCCGGTATCCCACCAGCTACTGGGTCTCCTGCTGCCACCCTCCACCAGAACACTGCACTCCTGGACAAGGAGTCAGAAGCCTGATGAGGTGCATCCCTGCTGGTCCTGGAGTCGAGGGAGAAGTTCTGCAGGAGCAGATAAGCATTACCTGCATCCCTGCCTTACCCCCCTCCTCCACCCCTCCTCCACGTCCCTGGGGGCCTGCGGTCCCCGCTTGGGCATCTGCCATGTCCAGCGCGGCCGCTAAATTGGTCTTAGTCACCAAGGCAACCATGTCCTTTAATCCTGTGGCGCTAACGACTCCATCTCTCTCAGTGGTCCCCACAGTGGGTGACTGACTACGAAGAGGCAGCGTGAGCGGCAGCATCTCACCTCGGATGTCTCTGTCTCTCCACCCCCCTCACCTCGCCGGTGGCGCTTGCGGACTGCTCTTCCCCCTCCCTAGGGAGAGTACTCCGAAGGAGAATTATCCGGCTCGGACGAGCCACGTCCTTTTTGGACTATAGGGCATTTTCAAATCCTGTGACGCCAACCACCTCTCTAAGTGGTTTTCCACAGAAGACGCCCGAATACTAACAGGGAGCGTGAGCAGCAGCATCCCTCCTCGGATGGCTCTGGCTGGGGGGGCGGCCCCCCCCCCCCCCCCCCTCGTCTAGAGGCGCGTTCGGGCGACTCTCCCCTCCCTTAGGGAGCGCAAGTCTGAAGGAGAATTTCCAGCTCTGATTAGGTCATGGAGCGGGACCCCTCGCCTAAGCTCTCCACCAGGGTGGCTGACTTAGTGGTGACTGTCCGAGACACCTTTATTCTCCAAGGGGATTCTCCTCCTTCCACTGGTCAGGAGTTCCCCCTTTTTCCGTCCAGGCAGTCGGAGACTACCATGTTCCCGGTCCATGAGGGATTTTTCCGCGGTCATGTCCAGGGCCTGGGGTGGTCTTAATAAGGTTCTCGACCACCCAGCGCATGAATATACTTTCCTTTCCCTGCTGACGGCGAGGAGAGGTGTCTCCTCCCCCTAAGGTGGATCCTCCGGTGGCCGGATTAGCCAATTATGTGGCCCTTCCTGTCTTAGTCAGTTCCTCTTTCCAGGATGCTGTAGACAGACGCATAGACTCTCTTCCAGGTCCTTTTTTCGCTGGCAGCGCGTCCCTGTGACCTACCTTTCACTCAGCAGGGGTAGCCAGTGCTCTCTCGGTGTGGTTACAACACCACCACCAGGAACTGGCGGTACGAGATGCGGCTACTAACACACTGGAGTTGGTTCTCCAGATGTCTCAGGCTTCTAACATTCTTTGCGAAGCTTCTAGGGACATTGTTTCCCTCTTTGCCCGCAGGTTGGCCATCTCTGTCACTCAGCGCGAAGAGATCTGATTGAAGGTGTGGGACGCTGACGCCTCCACCAAGCGTTCCCTTGCTAATCTCCCCTTTGGGGTTTCCAGGCCTTGTGGGGATCAGCTGGACGAGTTCGTCTCTGCATGCCTTTTGCCGTTTCTCATCTGGTAGGCCGTCGCCTGCTTCCTCCGCCGGGGGTCTCAGGTCGCCCGCAAAGAGGCCTTCCTTTGCACCAGCCTTCCCGGCACTAGAGGGCCCAGTCAGCCCGCCCTGCTGCTCCTAGGCCTATCACATGTCCCGATTGCGGAATCCCACCATCGATTCCTGCGCTTCGCCATTATGGGTCGACACTGTCAGTTTGTCGCCCTTCCTTCGGGTTGGCGACCACCCCGCGGGTCCTTGCCACGGTCCTGGACCGCTCATGGCGCTTCTTCGTACCAGGGGCATTCCTTTGCTGCCCTGTCGGGACGATATCCGGATAGAGGCCCCCCTCTCTACCGCAGACCACGGACAGCGTCCGGATCACTGTTCAGACCCTGGAACGGTTCGGCTGCCTGGTAACTTTCCCAAACTCCTGCCTCTTCCCGTCCCAGAGGCTCTCCTTCCGGAGGGTGATTTTGGACACCTCGGCTGCCAAAGTATTCTACCAGCCTTCAAGTCCTCCCAGGTCCAGGGGGCAGTGTCGCATCTGCTGCGCTCCCCGTGCCTCTCCATTCGGGAATACTTGCAGGTCCTGGGTCTTATGGTAGCCTCTTTCGAGGCCTTTCCATATGCCCAGTTTCACACTCGCCTGGCGCAACAGGAGATCCTTTACCTTTCAGCGGGTTCGGGCAGTTCTCCCTTGGTGGCTGTTCCCAAAGAACCTGAGGTCGGGGAGTTCCTTTCTCGCATTCTCCTGGACGATCGCCGCCACCGATGCCAGCATCCTGGGTTGGGGGGGCGTTTTCCAGTCTCGCACGGTTCAAGGAATTTGGCCGGCGGCAGAGTCTCGCCTTCCAATCAACTTTCTGGAATTGAGGGTGATTTTTTCCGCTCTCTCTCTCCTATTGGACCTCTCTCCTTGCGGGCCTCCCAGTGCGGGTTCAAACGGGCAATGCCGCGGCCGTGGCCTATATCGACCATCAGGACGGGACCCGCAGCCGGATGGTGATGCAGGAGGTGAAGTGAATTCTGACGTGGGCGGAGACTCACGTTCCGGTGTTGTCAGCAGTTTGCATTCCAGGAATAGACAACTGGACAGCGGACTTTCTAAGCCACAACACGGTGGATCCAAGCGAGTGGTCTCTGCATCCAGAAGGGTTCGAAGAAATCTGCCACAGATGGGACCGTCCGGATGTGGACTTAATGGCGTCCGGGTTCAACAACAAGATCCCAGTGGTCCTGGCTCGCGCCCGAGATCCGGAGGCGTACGGATGGATGCGCAGGTGTCTCCGTGGCAGGACTTCAGCCTCCTCTGTTTTCCTCTCCTACCAAAGGGTCTACGCCAGTTCGAGGCGGAAGGGACTCCGACCGTTCTCATCACCCCAGAGTGGCCTCGCCGCGCGTGGTTTTTCAGACGTGGCTCGGTTGCTGGCGGACGCCCCATGGCCTCTTCCCGACGGACAGGACTTACTGTCTCAGGGCCCGTTCTTCCACCGGAATTTGCGGTCTCTTCGTTTACCGGCGTGACTGTTGAAACCGCCATCCTGATAAAGATGGGGTTCTCGGATTCAGTGGTTAGGACCATGATCAGTCCGGGGAAGTCTTCTTCCTCCCGGATTTACTATCGTACCTGGATGGCCTTCCTATCCTTTTTTGAGGGTTCGGGGTTCCCTCCCCTTCGGTTTTCCATCTTGATGGTACTGTCTTTTCTTCAGTCTGGGCTTGTGCAGGGACTGTCGCTTAGTTCCCTGTAAGGTCAGGTTTCGGCGCGGGCCGTCAGAGGTCCCTTGCTCTTAAGGGTCCGGTGGTGACCTTTCTTCGGGGGTGGCGCATTCGGTTCCCCGTATGTTCCCCCTTTGTCTCCTTGGGATCTCAATTTGGTTCTGCGCGCTCTGCAGTCGGCTCCCTTCGAGCCTTTGAGGAGGGTCTCTCTGACTGTTCTCATCTGGACTTCCTTGTGACCATAGCTTCTGATACAGCTACATAGCGTAGTGATTAAAGTTCTGGGCTATTATGCAGTGGCTGTGAGTTCACGTCCCATCACGAGCTTTTAGGTCAGACTGGTGTCGAAGCTGGCCGCTCTTTCCTATCAGGAGCCTTAATGGTTTTCCTCCAGGATTAAGTTGTGCTCCGTCCAGTCCCCTTCTTTTTGCCCAGGGTGGTCTCTCCCTTCCGCCTTGATGAGGATCTTGTCCTGCCTTCCTTTTGTCCTTCTCCGGCTAACCCCAAGGAACGCACTCTGCATTCCCTGGATGTTGTACGGGTCCTGAAGGTGTGTCTCGCGGCTACTGCTTCCGTCCGCCGTTCTTGGCGCTCTGGATCTGCTTGGCTATTTCCGCGGCTTGTCACGCTTGTGGTGGAGTTCCCCCGGCTAGAATTGCCGCTCACTCCATTGGGGCGGAGGGGGCTTCCTGGGCAAGACGCAGTCGTGCCTCTGCGTCTCAGCTGTGTACGGCGGCCACCTGGTCGTCCTTGCATACCTTTGCAAATTTTTGTCAGTAGCATTCACTGGCTTCGGCTGATGCGGCTTTGGCCGCAGGGTTTTGCAGGCTGTGGTTCCTGTTTGACCGTTGGGGCGTTCCTCCTGGCGGTGCTGATATTTTTTCCCACCCCATGGACTGCTTTTGGACGTCCCATGGTCTGTGTCCCCCAATGGAAAAAAGCACGAGAAAAGGAGATTTTTGTGAAACTCACCTGTAAAATCTTTTTCTCGTCTTTTCCATTGGGGGACACAGCTCCCACCCATTATTCCTGTTGCAGGAGGGGTCTTTAGTTCGGTTTTTCTGTTTCTGGTTGGACCTTATGGCTTGGTCCGATGGTTTCCATGATTTTTTCTTGCTCCTTCTCCTACTGCTTGTGCAACGCCTGAGTTCCTCCTGGTGGAGTCTGGGGGTATAGCCCGAGGAGGAGGAGCTCTTTCATTTGCATAGTGTCCCTCCTACTAATACCTCTAAGCTATACCCATGGTCTGTGTCCCCCAATGGAAAAGACGAGAAAAAGATTTTACAGGTGAGTTTCACAAAAATCTCCTTTTTCATAGTCATGAAAATAAAGAAAACCCTTTGAATGAGAAGGTGTTTCCAAACTTTTGGTCTGTACTGTATGTGTGTGTGTGTGTGTGTGTGTGTGTGTATATATATATAATAATCATTTAATGCTTTGCTAAATTATGAGTCATGATTCTTCTGCAGGTAGAATGAAGCCTTACAATATCCTAAGACTACATCTCAATATGGAGATGATAAATGAATTTAATTATTTATTTATTCGCCAATCTAGATGGTATAATTTCACCCACACTATCAAATTAGTCTTAATAAAATGAAATATAATTTTCTGTGTCTCTTACCAAGTCCTAGTAGGAATCTCACTTCTGCTCCTAAGAAAGCTGGGTGGTCCATCATAGCGCATCTCACCATGGCTTTCATCCTGATAGACCCCTTAAGAGCTTAACTTCTCTTTCCTCTTTTTTTTTTATTTTCCCTCTCCGTGTATGGTTTATGATCACAAACTTAGGCCCCATGCACACGGCCGTTGTTCACGGCCGTGGAACCGCGGCCTGGATCCCTCCTGAGAGCAGGAGCGCACGTCGTCACTGGTTGCTATGACGCCGTGCGCTGCCGGCACAGTACAGTAATACACTGGTATAGATCATACCAGTGTATTACTGTATAGCGGCGGCAGCAGGGAGCGCACGGCGTCATAGCAACCAGTGACGCCGTGCGCTCCTGCTCTCAGGAGGGATCCAGGCCGCGGTTCCACGGCCCGCACACGGCCGTGAACAACGGCCGTGTGCATGGGGCCTTATCAGTTAGACACACCTTCCTAGTTTGGAACTTTCCAATCATTGTCAGATGGGCGTGACCATTGATAAAAATTGTGACATCTCAACTAGAGTTGAGCGAACACCTGGATGTTCGGGTTCGAGAAGTTCGGCCGAACATCCCGGAAATGTTCGGGTTCGGGATCCGAACCCGATCCGAACTTCGTCCCGAACCCGAACCCCATTGAAGTCAATGGGGACCCGAACTTTTCGGCACTAAAAAGGCTGTAAAACAGCCCAGGAAAGAGCTAGAGGGCTGCAAAAGGCAGCAACATGTAGGTAAATCCCCTGCAAACAAATGTGGATAGGGAAATGAATTAAAATAAAAATTAAATAAATAAAAATTAACCAAAATCAATTGGAGAGAGGTTCCATAGCAGAGAATCTGGCTTCCCGTCACCCACCACTGGAACAGTCCATTCTCAGATATTTAGGCCCCGGCACCCAGGCAGAGGAGAGAGGTCCCGTAACAGAGAATCTGTCTTCATGTCAGCAGAGAATTAGTCTGCATGTCATAGCAGAGAATGAGGCTTCACGTCAGCCACCACTGCAACAGTCCATTGGCATATATTTAGGCCCAGCACCCAGGCAGAGGAGGGAGGTCCCGTAACAGAGAATCTGTCTTCATGTCAGCAGAGAATTAGTCTGCATGTCATAGCAGAGAATGAGGCTTCACGTCAGCCACCACTGCAACAGTCCATTGGCATATATTTAGGCCCAGCACACACACAGGCAGAGGAGAGAGGTCCCGTAACAGAGAATCTGGCTTCATGTCAGCAGAGAATCAGTCTGCATGTCATAGCAGAGAATGAGGCTTCACGTCAGCCACCACTGCAACAGTCCATTGGCATATATTTAGGCCCAGCACACACACAGGCAGAGGAGAGAGGTCCCGTAACAGAGAATCTGGCTTCATGTCAGCAGAGAATCAGTCTGCATGTCATAGCAGAGAATGAGGCTTCACGTCAGCCACCACTGCAACAGTCCATTGGCATATATTTAGGCCCAGCACCCAGGCAGAGGAGGGAGGTCCCGTAACAGAGAATCTGTCTTCATGTCAGCAGAGAATTAGTCTGCATGTCATAGCAGAGAATGAGGCTTCACGTCAGCCACCACTGCAACAGTCCATTGGCATATATTTAGGCCCAGCACACACACAGGCAGAGGAGAGAGGTCCCGTAACAGAGAATCTGGCTTCATGTCAGCAGAGAATCAGTCTGCATGTCATAGCAGAGAATGAGGCTTCACGTCAGCCACCACTGCAACAGTCCATTGGCATATATTTAGGCCCAGCACACACACAGGCAGAGGAGAGAGGTCCCGTAACAGAGAATCTGGCTTCATGTCAGCAGAGAATCAGTCTGCATGTCATAGCAGAGAATGAGGCTTCACGTCAGCCACCACTGCAACAGTCCATTGGCATATATTTAGGCCCAGCACCCAGGCAGAGGAGGGAGGTCCCGTAACAGAGAATCTGTCTTCATGTCAGCAGAGAATTAGTCTGCATGTCATAGCAGAGAATGAGGCTTCACGTCAGCCACCACTGCAACAGTCCATTGGCATATATTTAGGCCCAGCACCCAGGCAGAGGAGGGAGGTCCCGTAACAGAGAATCTGTCTTCATGTCAGCAGAGAATTAGTCTGCATGTCATAGCAGAGAATGAGGCTTCACGTCAGCCACCACTGGAACAGTCCATTCTCAGATATTTAGGCCCCGGCACCCAGGCAGAGGAGAGAGGTCCCGTAACAGAGAATCTGTCTTCATGTCAGCAGAGAATTAGTCTGCATGTCATAGCAGAGAATGAGGCTTCACGTCAGCCACCACTGCAACAGTCCATTGGCATATATTTAGGCCCAGCACCCAGGCAGAGGAGAGAGGTCCCGTAACAGACAATCTGGCTTCATGTCAGCAGAGAATCAGTCTGCATGTCATAGCAGAGAATCAGGCTTCACGTCACCCACCACTGCAACAGTCCATTGTCATAAATTTAGGCCCAGCACTAGTGTTGAGCGGCATGTCCCATATTCGAATTCGCGAAATTTTGTGAATATTCGAAAGAATATTCGTAAAATATTCGCGATTATTCAAATTCGTTATTATTTCGCATATGCGATAATTCGAATTATCGCATAATACATATGCTATGCAAAATTCACATGTGCGCTAATGAAATCGCCTTACGAAGATTCGCAACTCAATTCAATCACTAATGTATGAATGCAATGCCCTTTGCCTCTGTTCTGGGACAAGTGTAGATATTCGCATGTGCGCTAATAAAATCGCCTTACGAAGATTCGCACCTCAATCACTTTCTAGGGAATGTGAGACTTTTGGGAATCAATCGAGATACAGTGGGGGGTGATGACAGTAGTTGACAGAGTACAGATCAATGTAATCTGTAAGGTGGAAAGTAAAATAAAAAATACGAATATTCGTAAATCGACTTTTACGAAGTTCTACGTATTCGCGAATATGGTGCTATACTATATGAATGCACAGGCCTTTGCCTCTCTGTTCTGGGGACAAGTGTAGATATTTGCATTTGCGTTAATAAAATCGCCTTACGAAGATTCGCAGCTCAATTCAATCACTAATGTATGAATGCAAAGCCCTTTGCCTCTGTTCTGGGACAAGTGTAGATATTCGCATGTGCGCTAATAAAATCGCCTTACGAAGATTCGCAACTCAATTCACTAATGTATGAATGCAAAGCCCTTTGCCTCTGTTCTGGGACGTGCCGATATTCGCATGTGCGCTAATAAAATCGCCTTACGAAGATTCGCGCCTCAATCACTTTCTAGGCAATGTGAGTAAGATCTGAGCTGTTGGACCTTTGGGAAACAATCAATTATATGTGTACTGTAATTTTGTGGGGGGGGGGGGGAAACAAAAAACGAATATTCGTTTTTACGAATATATAGCACTATATTCGAAATATTCGCGAAATCGCGAAGTTGCGATATTCGCGAAAAAAATTTGCTTTTCGAATATTCGCGCTCAACACTACCCAGCACCCAGGCAGAGGAGAGAGGTCCCGTAACAGAGAATCTGGCTTCATGTCAGCAGAGAATCAGTCTTCATATCATAGCAGAGAATCAGGCTTCACGTCACCCACCACTGTAAGAGTCAATTTTCATAAATTTAGGCCCAGAACCCAGGCAGAGGAGAAAGGTCCCGTAACAGACAATCTGGCTTCATGTCAGCAGAGAATCAGTCTTCATATCATAGCAGAGAATCAGGCTTCACGTCACCCACCACTGCAACAGTCAATTGTCATAAATTTAGGCCCAGCACCCAGGCAGAGGAGAGAGCTCCCGTAACAGAGGATCTGGCTTCATGTCAGCAGAGAATCAGTCTGCATGTCATAGCAGAGAATGAGGCTTCACGTCACCCACCACTGCAACAGTCCATTGGCATATATTTAGGCCTAGCACACAGGCAGAGCAGAGAGGTCCCGTAACAGACAATCTGGCTTCATGTCAGCAGAGAATCAGTCTGCATGTCATAGCAGAGAATGAGGCTTCACGTCACCCACCACTGCAACAGTCCATTGGCATATATTTAGGCCTAGCACACAGGCAGAGCAGAGAGGTCCCGTAACAGACAATCTGGCTTCATGTCAGCAGAGAATCAGTCTGCATGTCATAGCAGAGAATGAGGCTTCACGTCACCCACCACTGCAACAGTCCATTGGCATATATTTAGGCCTAGCACACAGGCAGAGCAGAGAGGTCCCGTAACAGACAATCTGGCTTCATGTCAGCAGAGAATCAGTCTGCATGTCATAGCAGAGAATGAGGCTTCACGTCACCCACCACTGCAACAGTCCATTGGCATATATTTAGGCCTAGCACACAGGCAGAGCAGAGAGGTCCCGTAACAGACAATCTGGCTTCATGTCAGCAGAGAATCAGTCTGCATGTCATAGCAGAGAATGAGGCTTCACGTCACCCACCACTGCAACAGTCCATTGGCATATATTTAGGCCTAGCACACAGGCAGAGCAGAGAGGTCCCGTAACAGACAATCTGGCTTCATGACAGCAGAGAATCAGTCTGCATGTCATAGCAGAGAATGAGGCTTCACGTCAGCCACCACTGCAACAGTCCATTGGCATATATTTAGGCCTAGCACACAGGCAGAGCAGAGAGGTCCCGTAACAGACAATCTGGCTTCATGACAGCAGAGAATCAGTCTGCATGTCATAGCAGAGAATCAGGCTTCACGTCAGCCACCACTGCAACAGTCCATTGTCATAAATTTAGGCCCAGCACCCAGGCAGAGGAGAGAGGTCCCGTAACAGAGAATCTGGCTTCATGTCAGCAGAGAATCAGTCTTCATATCATAGCAGAGAATCAGGCTTCACGTCACCCACCACTGTAAGAGTCAATTTTCATAAATTTAGGCCCAGAACCCAGGCAGAGGAGAAAGGTCCCGTAACAGACAATCTGGCTTCATGTCAGCAGAGAATCAGTCTTCATATCATAGCAGAGAATCAGGCTTCACGTCACCCACCACTGCAACAGTCCATTGGCATATATTTAGGCCTAGCACACAGGCAGAGGAGAGGTTCATTCAACTTTGGGTAGCCTCGCAATATAATGGTAAAATGAAAATAAAAATAGGATTGAATGAGGAAGTGCCCTGGAGTCCAATAATATATGGTTATGGGGAGGTAGTTAATGTCTAATCTGGACAAGGGACGGACAGGTCCTGTGGGATCCATGCCTGGTTCATTTTTATGAACGTCAGCTTGTCCACATTGGCTGTAGACAGGCGGCTGCGTTTGTCTGTAATGACGCCCCCTGCCGTGCTGAATACACGTTCAGACAAAACGCTGGCTGCCGGGCAGGCCAGCACCTCCAAGGCATAAAAGGCTAGCTCTGGCCACGTGGACAATTTAGAGACCCAGAAGTTGAATGGGGCCGAACCATCAGTCAGTACGTGGAGGGGTGTGCACACGTACTGTTCCACCATGTTAGTGAAATGTTGCCTCCTGCTAACACGTTGCGTATCAGGTGGTGGTGCAGTTAGCTGTGGCGTGTTGACAAAAGTTTTCCACATCTCTGCCATGCTAACCCTGCCCTCAGAGGAGCTGGCCGTGACACAGCTGCCTTGGCGACCTCTTGCTCCTCCTCTGCCTTGGCCTTGGGCTTCCACTTGTTCCCCTGTGACATTTGGGAATGCTCTCAGTAGCGTGTCTACCAACGTGCGCTTGTACTCGCGCATCTTCCTATCACGCTCCAGTGCAGGAAGTAAGGTGGGCACATTGTCTTTGTAGCGTGGATCCAGCAGGGTGGCAACCCAGTAGTCCGCACAGGTTAAAATGTGGGCAACTCTGCTGTCGTTGCGCAGGCACTGCAGCATGTAGTCGCTCATGTGTGCCAGGCTGCCCAGGGATAAGGACAAGCTGTCCTCTGTGGGAGGCGTATCGTCATCGTCCTGCCTTTCCCCCCAGCCACGCACCAGTGATGGACCCGAGCTGCGTTGGGTGCCACCCCGCTGTGACCATGCTTCATCCTCATCCTCCTCCACCTCCTCCTCATCCTCGTCCTCCTCGTCCTCCAGTAGTGGGCCCTGGCTGGCCACATTTGTACCTGGCCTCTGCTGTTGCCAAAAACCTCCCTCTGAGTCACTTCGAAGAGACTGGCCTGAAAGTGCTAAAAATGACCCCTCTTCCTCCTCCTCCTCCTCCTCCTCCTGGGCCACCTCCTCTTCCATCATCGCCCTAAGTGTTTTCTCAAGGAGACATAGAAGTGGTATTGTAACGCTGATAACGGTGTCATCGCCACTGGCCATGTTGGTGGAGTACTCGAAACAGCGCAACAGGGCACACAGGTCTCGCATGGAGGCCCAGTCATTGGTGGTGAAGTGGTGCTGTTCTGTAGTGCGACTGACCCGTGCGTGCTGCAGCTGAAACTCCACTATGGCCTGCTGCTGCTCGCACAGTCTGTCCAGCATGTGCAAGGTGGAGTTCCACCTGGTGGGCACGTCGCATATGAGGCGGTGAGCGGGAAGGCCGAAGTTACGCTGTAGCGCAGACAGGCGAGCAGCAGCAGGATGTGAACGCCGGAAGCGCGAACAGACGGCCCGCACTTTATGCAGCAGCTCTGACATGTCGGGGTAGTTGTGAATGAACTTCTGCACCACCAAATTCAGCACATGCGCCAAGCAAGGGATGTGCGTCAAATTGGCTAGTCCCAGAGCTGCAACGAGATTTCGCCCATTATCACACACCACCAGGCCGGGCTTGAGGCTCACCGGCAGCAACCACTCGTCGGTCTGTTGTTCTATACCCCGCCACAACTCCTGTGCGGTGTGGGGCCTGTCCCCCAAACATATGAGTTTCAGAATGGCCTGCTGACGTTTACCCCGGGCTGTGCTGAAGTTGGTGGTGAAGGTGTGTGGCTGACTGGATGAGCAGGTGGAAGAAGAGGAGGAGGAAGCCGAGAAGGAGGAGGTGGCAACAGGAGGCAAAGAATGTTGCCCTGCGATCCTTGGCGGCGGAAGGACGTGCGCCAAACAGCTCTCCGCCTGGGGCCCAGCTGCCACTACATTTACCCAGTGTGCAGTTAGGGAGATATAGCGTCCCTGGCCGTGCTTACTGGTCCACGTATCTGTGGTTAGGTGGACCTTGCTACAGATGGCGTTGCGCAGTGCACACTTGATTTTATCGGATACTTGGTTGTGCAGGGAAGGCACGGCTCTCTTGGAGAAGTAGTGCCGGCTGGGAACAACATACTGTGGGACAGCAAGCGACATGAGCTGTTTGAAGCTGTCTGTGTCCACCAGCCTAAATGACAGCATTTCATAGGCCAGTAGTTTAGAAATGCTGGCATTCAGGGCCAGGGATCGAGGGTGGCTAGGTGGGAATTTACGCTTTCTATCAAATGTTTGTGAGATGGAGAGCTGAACGCTGGCGTGTGACATGGTTGAGACGCTTGGTGACGGAGGTGGTGGTGGTGGTGTTGGTGGTACATCCCCTGTTTGCTGGGCGGCAGGTGCCAACGTTCCTCCAGAGGCGGAGGAAGAGGCCGAGGCGGCAGCAGCAGAATAGGCCGAGGCGGCAGCAGCAGAAGAGGTAGCAGGGGGAGCCTGAGTGACTTCCTTGGTTTTAAGGTGTTTACTCCACTGCAGTTCATGCTTTGCATGCAGGTGCCTGGTCATGCAGGTTGTGCTCAGGTTCAGAACGTTAATGCCTCGCTTCAGGCTCTGATGGCACAGCGTGCAAACCACTCGGGTCTTGTCGTCAGCACATTGTTTGAAGAAGTGCCATGCCAGGGAACTCCTTGAAGCTGCCTTTGGGGTGCTCGGTCCCAGATGGCGGCGGTCAGTAGCAGGCGGAGTCTCTTGGCGGCGGGTGTTCTGCTTTTGCCCACTGCTCCCTCTTTTGCTACGCTGTTGGCTCGGTCTCACCACTGCCTCTTCCTCCGAACTGTGAAAGTCAGTGGCACGACCTTCATTCCATGTGGGGTCTAGGACCTCATCGTCCCCTGCATCGTCTTCCACCCAGTCTTGATCCCTGACCTCCTGTTCAGTCTGCACACTGCAGAAAGACGCAGCAGTTGGCACCTGTGTTTCGTCATCATCAGAGACATGCTGAGGTGGTATTCCCATGTCCTCATCATCAGGAAACATAAGTGGTTGTGCGTCAGTGCATTCTATGTCTTTCACCGCTGGGGAAGGGCTAGGTGGATGCCCTTGGGAAACCCTGCCAGCGGAGTCTTCAAACAGCATAAGAGACTGCTGCATAACTTGAGGCTGAGACAGTTTCCCTGGTATGCATGGGGGTGATGTGACAGACTGATGGGGTTGGTTTTCAGGCGCCATCTGTGCGCTTTCTGCAGAAGACTGGGTGGGAGATAATGTGAACGTGCTGGATCCACTGTCGGCCACCCAATTGACTAATGCCTGTACCTGCTCAGGCCTTACCATCCTTAGAACGGCATTGGGCCCCACCATATATCGCTGTAAATTCTGGCGGCTACTGGGACCTGAGGTAGTTGGTACACTAGGACGTGTGGATGTGGCAGAACGGCCACGTCCTCTCCCAGCACCAGAGGGTCCACTAACACCACCACGACCATGTCCACGTCCGCGTCCCTTACTAGATGTTTTTCTCATTGTTATGGTTCACCACAACAACAAATATATTATTTGGCCCAATGTATTGTATTCAAATTCAGCGGGATATAAATTTGAGGCCTAGTATTTAGGCGCTGGGTGACCGGTATGGATTTAGTGACAGAATTAGACTTGGAAATGCACAGAAGCGTGTGTGTGTGAAGTTATTCTGAATGACCCAATGTGCACCTTGAATATTATATACCCTTTTAGGGATAGATTTCAAATAGCTCTGATATAGCAGAAACCACTAAATTATGAAATTGCTAAATTGGGAATTGTACTTCAACCCAGAACAAAAATGTGCTTTGACGGACACTAAATATCTTGCCCAGCAACAACAGTACAACGGTGGGTAACGAGAGATTTAGAGGGAATTAAATTTGAGGCCTAGTATTTAGGCGCTGGGTCACCGGTATGGATTTAGTGACAGAATTAGACTTGGAAATACACAGTAGCGGGTGTGTGTGAAGTTATTCTGAATGACCCTATGTGCACCTTCAATATTATATACCCTTTTAGGGATAGATTTCAAATAGCTCTGATATAGCAGAAACCACTAAATTATGAAATTGCTAAATTGGGAATTGTACTTCAACCCAGAACAAAAAATGTGCTTTGACGGACACTAAATATCTTGCCCAGCAACAACAGTACAGCGGTGGGTAACGAGAGATTTAGAGGGAATTAAATTTGAGGCCTAGTATTTAGGCGCTGGGTCACCGGTATGGATTTAGTGACAGAATTAGACTTGGAAATACACAGTAGCGGGTGTGTGTGAAGTTATTCTGAATGACCCTATGTGCACCTTCAATATTATATACCCTTTTTGGGATAGATTTCAAATAGCTCTGATATAGCAGGAACCACTAAATTATGAAATTGCTAAATTGGGAATTGTACTTCAACCCAGAACAAAAAATGTGCTTTGACGGGCACTAAATAACTTTCCCAGCTACAACAGGACAACGGTAACGAGAGATTTAGAGGGATTTAAATTTGAGGCCTAGTATTTAGGCGCTGGGTGACAGGTATGGGTTTAGTGACAGAATTAGACTTGGAAATACACAGTAGCGGGTGTGTGTGAAGTTATTCTGAATGACCCTATGTGCACCTTCAATATTATATACCCTTTTTGGGATAGATTTCAAATAGCTCTGATATAGCAGAAACCACTAAATTATGAAATTGCTAAATTGGGAATTGTACTTCAACCCAGAACAAAAAATGTGCTTTGACGGACACTAAATATCTTGCCCAGCAACAACAGTACAGCGGTGGGTAACGAGAGATTTAGAGGGAATTAAATTTGAGGCCTAGTATTTAGGCGCTGGGTCACCGGTATGGATTTAGTGACAGAATTAGACTTGGAAATACACAGTAGCGGGTGTGTGTGAAGTTATTCTGAATGACCCTATGTGCACCTTCAATATTATATACCCTTTTTGGGATAGATTTCAAATAGCTCTGATATAGCAGGAACCACTAAATATGAAATTGCTAAATTGGGAATTGTACTTCAACCCAGAACAAAAATGTGCTTTGAACGGGCACA